>NW_020653854.1:20936076-20944646 GCF_003589595.1 Hyposmocoma kahamanoa
TGTGGACAGGCGTGTCACTTACCACCAGACTTGTTTGTTCCGTCACCTAATATCATAAACAAAATATTAATGAATATGATCCGATGATAATCTTGTTTGTAAAAAAAACCCTTCAGAATGTCAAAGAGAATCGTTAGTATCGAATCCAGTACTATGTCGCACAGCATATATTGATAAGGCTAAGGCTGTTGCCTTATTTTGCACTGTCACCTAGACTTATTTCCTGAACAAAGAACGATGATAGAGCAAAAGAAATATGAAACAGCGTTGCAAATTCCAAACTCTATTTGCTGTAACAGAAGATAGCGTAAATAAAACAGATGTGATTTGCGTTGCACGAATAACCTTAATCAGGTTTTTGTTGTGCCGCCATATTTAGATTAAGAATTATTTTTATTGTAAAATAAGAAGTAAAAATAAATAAAACTACATATTACAGTTTTCGCGATTGTTACACATAGGAAATGAAACTATTTTTCCGGAATTAAATCGCGTATATTTGTTTTTTCAAACAAACCGACGTTTCGGGCCCTTTACAGGTCCCATGGTCACGGTTGACTGACGACGAAACGTCAGTTTGTTTGAAAAAACAAATATACACGATTTAAATCCGGAAAAATAGTTTCATTTCCTATATAAAACTACATATTTTAGAACAAAAGACTAAAATATACGACACCTAACTAAGCTATAGTATCTTTGCTGTTAGAATCACAGAATGCCCCACTGGAGAATCGTTTTGTGCTCCAAGTAACCTTGTGCTGCTGACTCTGTGAACTAGTTTTAAATTGAATGAAATAAATAGACGAAAACCTTGATATCCGTAAAGTTACTTGTAGAACTAGAGGAACAAATAGGATACCTAGATATTTTGATCATTCCACGTTCCAGTTCTCGTTGGCAGTCGGAACATAATAATAATAATCCATTTATTTCACACACATTCATCCATAATACTTGTTAGTAAGGGAAAATACTTAAGCTAGTGTTAGGTTTAAAATAATAATAATAATAAAACAAAATTATATATAGGTATTAACATAAGAGCATAACGTACCCAGCCAATGTCATGACAATTGGCCACGCATTGGTAGAAGTGTGCACTGCAAGCGCATTCACCGCCTCAGCATTAGGGACTCCCATCTTTCCACCAATATGCTCAGGATGCCGTTCGTACTGAGGCGCATGCGACTATGCACTACGCTTTTGCACGATAGCGTAGAAAGGTCTACATGTTTCTCAGCAAACATTGTTGACGCGCTACAGAAAGTTGGAAGTCGGAACAGCATCCTGAACGCATTGTTGTACTGGATGCGTAGTGCTTCGTATGTCCGCCGCGTGTAACTGAACCACAGGCTGCAAAAAGACCGGCAATATGCTTTAAAAAGCGTTACCTTTACTTCATCGGTATATCGTGCAAACCTGCGAGCCAACATATTGCAACAGACAGCCAGCGCCCTGAGCTCTCTTTCCACATCGGCATTATCACATAGGTCCTCGGTGACCCAGATACTTAAATTGTTTTGTGTGCTTTAGAGGAATACCGCCTAGAGCAATGGAAGGCACTATGGTATACGTTTTAAATACCATGCACACACTCTTCAGCGCATTGTATCTAAGCCCATACTCGGAGCCACCGCATACTCACAAATCTCTAGGCAACCTGCACAGAACGATGAAGTGAGATTATAAAAAGGTTACTTACTATTTGCCCACTATCCCAACAACCCCACTATCAAGCACGAGTCTCTTCTGTAAATAAGCAATACTCGATTACTTGCCTGGTGCGGACATTGGTTAACAATAACAATCAAGTCTAGTCTAAAATAATCAGTTATCAGACCGGTAGCCACGTAGAGGCGACAGACGCTGGTTCGAATTTTTGTTGTGTTTGTTCGTACTTAGTATCAATAATAATAACAAACTGGTGGAGTATTTTCACAACAAAAATACATGCAACTTGTGTGGCAGTGCCTCCCAGACCTTTGTGATTTAAATCTATAAGTGGCATTGCAACTGTTATGGACAGGCGTGTCGCTTACCACCAGACTTGTTCGTCCCGTCACTTGATATCATTAAACAAATATATATTATCATGCTACTAAAACATCATGATATTCAATAAAAATAAAATATTGCAATTAGATACTATATCGACATCGCTGCCAGTTTTCTGGTAGCTGTAAAGGTACCTGGATGAGTGAAGAAACTTTCATAAGTTCTCACAGGTGGCGCTAGGGCAAAACAAAGCCGTTTCAAATACTCTATGCCAAGACCCGCGACAAGCATTTAGAGAAATTCGTAAGATCTGCTGGTTCAATCCATAGCTCAGTTGGCAACAGTAGCCACGTAGAGGCGACAGACGCTGGTTCGAGTTCAGCCAGATTGAATATCGTGGCAGTAAAAACATCACTCTATTAAATGAAAATAGCATATTATGATAACAAAACCTTTTTTAATGAAATTCGATTATCATAGTACTATGATAACATTGGAGTTATCCATTAAGTAGATTATACCTGTATCAGAAAACTCCGCTCTCCATTTCAGATACAATTTTGAGACTTATATATATAAATTAGTTACAATTTACAGCAATGATTCCCAAAGTGGCCTATGTCGACCCCCAGGGATCCACTCTAAGCTACAAGGGGTCCATGTCAATAAAAAAAAATAGCGGGTTCATGAGTCGCGTTAATGGCGTGACATCCACGAGAGTGAGACCTATTTAAGCAGATCGTAACTAAAATTAGACTTAAATTACCTATGAAATAAACACAACAAACAAGACATTCAATAGATAACTATATAAAATGTGTTTTTTTTAGATCTTCACTATACAGTTAAATTTATCGAAGTAAGTTAGCACTGTGTCAGCTGTCAAAAACATATCTGAAGTTAATGAATTTGCAAAAACAGTCCATTTTAGAAAGGGCAGGGGGATTGCTGCGTGATCTACGACACAAAAAAAAATAGGAACTTATGACTTAGAGTATAATATATATTTCAAATTTCATAGACGTGCAGATTTTGCCGTGATGTGCTTACTTCAATCCAACGTATAATTCATTTTCTTTGTCGAGTACCTTAGTCAATTTCCTTAAGATCTAAGTTTATTACCAGGGTTACGACAGTCGTTTTAACCGCGACGCAATCTAGTCCCTCGTATGTTATTGAATGAATTAGACTCATTGAGTTATGTTTTTCTTGAGAAATGCTCTGACTAAAATTACAAATTGATAAATCTTATTTCTTTCGTTTGTTAAAGATAAATAAAACTACTTAAAAGGACTTCTTAAAAAAATTCATAGATTACGGCTGTCTTGGACAACTTTAGCTCTAACACGAAACAAACAATAAAATATTAAAAATTAGTACAAACAGAACCAAGTTATATATAGGTTTTGAGGGCAAGAACTTCAAGTCTTAAAATACACAAGAAAATGTTTAGCTAAACTTTTTTTCTGTTACTAAAAGTATCCCAGATCTTTTTATTTTTTTGAAGACAATGAAGCAATTTGTTGAAGGCTTGTATATTTTGCCTTTGACGTTTTCCCACGGAAAAATAATACATTTTTATTTAGCAAAAAGGAGACAACAAAATGTGCGCCATAATCCCGTGATTGGTTCTCCAAATCTGTACCACCATTCTCGAAGCGCTCTTTGGCAAAGACCTGTAAGAACAGCGCGTAACTCTCGTTCTTTACGCATATAGATAATTTGAAACATTCTCAAATTGAATTTCGATAGTTAGCGTTTTGAACGTTTGGTCATTAAGGTTGAGATTTATAAAACGAACTTTGACCTTCAACTAAACAATGATGGCGATCTAAGCAAATTTTTGGTATTTACAAAACAAACTTTGTCTAAGTTTAAGCAAAAAATAAATTAGCCTTTGAGTTTACTTCATAATTTCTTGTTTAAACTTAAGCAAAGTTCGTTTTTTTAATACAAAAAACTTACTTAGCTCGCCATTTTTGCTTAGTTGAAATTTAAATTCGTTTTATAAATATCAGACTAAAACATTTTAAATTTTAACAAACAAACATAATTCATACGTGTGTAATCGCATGGTTCGCATTAGTATGATCTCTCGTCTTTTTTGTGGTCCTTGAATAACTAATTTTTATTTTATTTAATCGATCTTGAATATAAAATGTAAAAGTTTATGAAATACCATGAATGAAAAAATGAATTACAAAGATGACCAAATGGGATGAAAAAATATAAATGGTTTCTATATGTATAGATCTACACGTAAATAAAGATTAAACTAAAAAGTCTGTGTTTAAAAAATTCTAGTTGTTTCCTTCTCTCAAAATGTTTACAACGAGCATATCGGCAATAGGTGTCCTGCTGCGGTCTGGCGACCCTCATCGTTAATAGTTTTTTGTGCTGGTGACTGACTTCAGGGCAATCGGATATGACAATATCTGACAAAGACCTTTGATAATATTATACATAAGACACTTGTTAATGTTACTAAACATCTTATTTAATTTAATTCATATTCAAACCATTTATTTTCAGGCAATCCTAAGTACTGTATATATATATATACAGGGTGTAATCGTTAAGTGTACCCAGACGATTATTCCGTAAATATAAGAAAAGATATGAAAAACCTTTAAACTGATATCGAAACTATGTTATCTAATAATGAGTAAAACGACATCAATAACTTTTTTTAAATAAAACTATAATTATCCAAAATTGTAACGTTAAACGCTCCCTTACATTTATATAAAAATTCGTAGATTGGCTTTTGTTTCGAACAACTGCCTGAATAGAAATTTTGTACAGTTTACTTAAAAATAAAAATCACTTTGTTTTATTCGATTAAAAGGTAGTTTTATTACTTTATTTGCTATCAGAAAACTTATTGTTACCTTTTAAAGTAGGTCAAGTAAAGCCTCTCTACGTATGTAGGATTAAATGTATGGGACAGTTTAACGTCAAAATTTTGGATATTTCTAGATATTTTTAAAAGTTATAGATGTCGTTTTACTCATTAAGTAACGTACTTTCGATATCAGTTTAAAAGGTTTTTATATCTCTTATATTTGCGGAATAATCGCGTGGGCACACTTAGCGATTACATCCTGTATAGAGTCCATCATGATTTACAAAAATGAAGTCCAAATAAAAGAAACAAAAAATACGTAAAACATCAAAGAAGGAGTACAATCTCACATAATGTGATATTCATGTACAGGTATAAAACTGGTGACATTACAGGCACATGGACTGCCACTGCACCCCTTCACTCTGAGACATAAGTTGACAAGTCTGTCAACTTTTTGTCAACTTATGTCCCAGAGTGACGGGCGCAATGGCAGTGACCCACAGATACCGCACGACCTTAGGCGAACGACTTGTTCGTCCCGTCACTTGATATTACAAAAAAAAAACCTATTTTAAAGTATGGCGTATTGTGTGCAAATTAAATAGAAACGATATTATACTATTTGAAATATTACTGGATAACGGTTCTGTTTTTTTAGACATTAGTTTTTCAGTTGATCATCAAGAGTAAACAATTATAAAAACTATTCTTGAATCTTTTCGGTTGATCCAATGCACAGGAGTCATAGCAACATTTTATAGTCATGGATATAACGGAACACTAAAAAAAAGACTGTATTATAATAACAATGTCCATATAAACAACTGGCCACACACATACCAGAAAATTTAATTTAAGAAAAGAATAACTTCGATCGTTTGTTAATTTCGTTTGAAGTGGCCAGTTGTTCACAGGAACGTTCTTAACGTAATTCAACATTTCTTAGCATTTGACAAGTACCGTAATATACAATAGATGCAAGTATATGGGTGTTTCCATATATTATTATTGAAAGACACATTATTGTTTAAAGACTTCTTATTTCAAATACTGCCTAAAATTATTCAGTGTTCATTTAATTTTTTTTTATCCAAAAATATGACGTACCTGCTATATATTTGGTTGCAAAAGAACCATTGCAATAATAATCATATTGAAGACTACACAGAAGATAAAAAGTTTCTGTTTAACACTATATTTTCAGTTGTGTTTTTTTTATATATAGCAAAGCTCAAGTTGACTGGTCCATTTGAAGTGAAACAGTTGACGACACCCATTGACGACATCCGTCAATTGTTTCGAACTCGGGCTAGCTAATCGAAGCGCAGTTGTCACAGTAATGATATGGCAGAATAGTTTTCAAACAAATTAAATGACATTTCGTCTCTATTTCTGGTTATATACTCGATGCCCTGAGGCATAAGTTGACAAATCCCATGTGCCTGTAATTTCACCAGCACCCTTACCCTTCAAAACCGGAACGCAGTAATGCTGACATTACTGCTTGGCGGCAGAAATAGGTAAGGTGGCAGTACTTCCCTGGACGAACTCTTTCACAAGGAGCTCTAATGGTACTACTTTGTTGTGAATGACCTGTGACAAATGCCACTTTAAAATGTTTGTAAAAGGCCAGAAAATCCAATATCATCTATCACAGCAGAATAGTTTTGTTTTCTCATGACTGTGCCTAGGGCAAGTTAGATTCGAATCTATTGATTCTTCTTCAGTATAAATTAGTTTCTCTGCACGATTTCGCTGGACGGTAACAAATAGGTTTGAATAACGCAAGGGAAGCGACGACCTACTAGTTTTATTTTTACGGCTATGGTACGTAAGATAAGATAGACTGAAACCGGTGGTACTCGTGACCTATTTGTGTGAAAAAAATATATAAGTACGGTGAACCTTTTGAATAGTTGTACCTTTTTGTTATTTACATAGCATTCAAATTTTCAATTTCGAAGTAATAGTTTAGGTAGGCTAACCGATAAAAATCCGTCTAAGTATATCCGGTCGCAATACATACTCAAAAATTTTCTTGCTTCTGAATGAATCCTCGAAAACCTGAAGGATAAGTATCCTGTAAATATTTTTGAGAATATGTAAAACAAATGTGACCATACATGTATGTAGATTCACATAGGACCCAAAACAAAAAATGTACAAATTATAAAATAAATTACATTAAATTTGATTACTTTTATGATTTGGTAAACATAGCAAAATGCATAATTTTACATATTCTATAGTCCAACCAGTAAATAATTATAGTTACTGTCCTAAAGACGTCAATGGATATCTACATAAATTTTAAATGGATTGGTTTAACTTATAAATATGTTTATCTAGTAATCTATATACTTGTTGGCAAAGTGAGATTATGCAATTGCACAATGTTGTAATCGTCATAAAATAATATTTGATGTAAGGGTTTTAGACCATAGTCCGCCATGCTGACTCAATGCGAATTAGGTAGGTACTCATAGGACAATGCAATTGTAGTATCTCACTGCGACCCGTAAGGCGAAGACCCACAATCGACATTTAACGTATTTTGACCTCACGGAAAATCGATTTTTCGACATTAAAAATACGAATTCAACTTGTTCCTTTAAATTCATAATGATAACAGAAGATACAGGTAGTGAGCTGTAGGGTCGTTCGTTATGCCCCCGTGGTGTATGCCCCGATTTGGGTTAAGTACGATAAATGTAATTCAAAATTATTTTTTAGTAAAATGTACATCTGCTAGTACATGCGAAAATACTTTTACAAATCCCAAAAAAAATTTTTATATTAAGTTCATGTTATATGAAATCATATAACATGAACTTAATATAAAAAATTTTTTGGTACACTTTATCTAACAAGTACAAGTCACAATTATTTAAATCCTTTATTTATATAGTAACAACAGAACAATATCAAAATAATTGTTTAAATCAAAGTAGGTTTTTTAACATCCATAATCAACTGATGTGAATAACAATTCAAACATGTATTTTACATAAGTACACACACATATAACTTTTAGCAAAATTATAACTATTACAAACTTACAAAATTATATAATTATTATGAAATTAGAGAAAAAAAATGTTAGGTTGGGTTATTGTTAAATTCGGAAACATTTTAGTTGTTAACAGTAGTTAATGCAAATAGACTATGTACCTGACAAAAAATATTAATCCTAAATTTGTTAAAATCAGGAGCATAACGAACGGACCCGCACTATGTGATCCAAAACACTAACTTCGCTCCATAAAAAAATCACGAAGTCCGCAAAATTTAAGTTTTTCTACGGATAAAACAGTTTCATTCGACTGTTATTAGAGATAATTCAATGAAATTTTCTCTCCCGTGTTCCGTAACGAATACGTCATGGTACTATGGGCTTCTTTGTCAGTAAGAGAGTATATTTTATTTATAAAAGGCAAATGTTTAAATATCGTGCAATCAGTTCTTCCTTACACGCTTCGCAACCATTTAGCCGTAGACGATTAAGGTAAACTTTTAATTTCATTCTGGTTGACGAGTAAATTATAAAGTCAAATAGTAAAAAATACGTTAGGAGGAAATAGTTAAACAAATCAATCGTGAATATTCCTAAAACCCCAATTACTCGAAAGCTTGGAGTAAAGGTAATAAAACTGAATTTATTTACTAACTATTTACTAGCAGTAGAGCTCCTTATGAAAGAGTTCGTCCAGGGAAGTACTGCTAA
>NW_020653854.1:20944656-20956682 GCF_003589595.1 Hyposmocoma kahamanoa
TTGTTCGTCCCATCACTTGTTACCATAAAAAAACTGTATAACACTTGTGCTTAATGTGTACATATAGATGTACGAATACTTATACTATTTACTAAACATTATTAAAATCAGTGCACAAGTCTTATTATTTGTATTCACAATTCCTTTTCCTTTTGTCCTCTTGCCAAGCGGTCTTATTTAGTGACAAACAATATTAAATTAAATTTGAAGGTACGAATTTCCGAGAGAAGGACAATGATGGATCTAAAGTAACCTTGTCTTTGCAAACGTCTTAAAAGATTAATTACAAATACAGGGCCCGATTCTCGAGCGAAAGATGAATTGTCACGGTGGAGAAATTTGGAAAAACTTGGCGGATATAGATCAAGAAACAGTTTTTGGTAGTCGGCAGACGATATAATGAAAAAGTGAAAAAGCGGGACCATTTTTTCTTATGGTATGTACCGAGTGAGGGAACGAACAAGTCGTGCGCCCGGTGGTAAGCGACACGCTTGCCCGTAGCAGTTGCAATGCCACTCAGAGCCTTAAATCACAAAGATCTGAGGTGCACTGCCACTGCGCCCGTCACCGTGAGACATAACTTGACAAGTTCCATGTGCCTGTAATTTCACCAGCACCCTTACCCCTTAAAACCGAAACGCAGTAATGCTCACATTTCTGTTTGGTGGCAATAATAAGTAAGGTGGCTGTACTTCCCTTGACGAACTTTTTCACAAGGAGTTCTACTGCTGCCAAATAGTGGTTACGTAGTAGTTACATCATATCCTCGCTATTCATTTTACTTTTGACTAAAACATATTTTGACACAACGATACAATGATGTTAATACTTGTGATGCCTTTTGTTCCTAGATTCCTTTTTTTCCATCCTCTAAGCTATTTTTTTAAATATATTATTAGGGGTTAAAGTATGAAATTGCCGTTTTATTGCAATAGGTTCTTTGAATTTTCATAGAATCTTCATGGTTTGAGGTTTTCGAATGAAACTTTTTTCAAATGGTTTCTGTGATTTTTTTTTTTTAATTTGAAACATTTGAATATCGACTTTCAATTGTTTTTGTTATTCAATTTAGACAAAAAAGATGGATACTGCGAAAATTCGAGTGATTTTTGAATACGAGTTCCGACGCGGAACTAACGCGGCAGAAACAGCCCGCAATATCAATGCTACGTTTGGAGAGGGGTCTACTAATGAACGCACCGTGCGATTTTGGTTTAAACGCTTTCGTGATGGAAATTTCGACTTAAAGAACGAGCCACGAGGAAGACCGCCCACACAGGTGAATAACGATGAATTAAGAGAGATAGTGGAAGCCGATCCTAGTCAAACTACCCAGGAATTAGCGGCATGGTTTAACGTTACCTTACCCACAATATTGACTCACTTGCGTCAAATCAATAAAATAAAAAAATACGAAAAATGGGTGCCTCATGATTTGACTGATCTGCAGAAAGAAACGCGTGTTGAAACTTGTGTTGCCTTGTTGAACCGATACAGAAATGAAGGAATATTGGATCGAATTGTAACATGTGATGAAAAGTGGATTCTTTATGATAACCGGAAAAGAAAAATGCAATGGCTGACCCCAGGTCAAATGCCACAACAGTGTCCTAAAGCAAAACTTACCAATAAAAAGGTAATGGTAACTGTTTGGTGGTCTAAGCATGGTGTTATTCACTATAGTTTTCTCCGATCTGGTCAAGCAATAACGGCAGATGTCTATTGTGCCGAACTCCGAACCATGTTGACAAAACTAGCAGTAAAACAGCCCCGACTCATGAATCGATCTTCACCATTATTGCTCCACGACAACGCGAGACCTCACACAGCACGAGAAACCATTTTGACCCTTCAGGAACCAGTTAGAAACCATTCGTCATCCTCCATATTCACTAGACCTTGCTCCAACGGACTACCATTTTTTTCGTGATTTGGACAATTATCTACGTGACAAGAAGTTTTCTTCCCAGGAGGCAGTACAAAATGCTTTCACACAGTTTGTGCAGTCTAGATCGTCGGAGTTCTATAGCAAAGGCATTAATAACCTTCCCATTAGATGGCAGCAATGTATAGATAATAATGGCAACTATTTTGATTAAATAAATTTGTTAAAAATTTAAAAAATAAACAATTTAGATTTTCAGTACAAATCGGCAATTTCATACTTTAACCCCTATTATTAATGGCTTTGCCTTCGCTTTTAGTCAATGAAAGTGTTGAGAAAGCAGAGTTACAGATTATGGAAGAGGTACGGAATTTGGATGAAAAAGGGTATAGTAGGTTCGGTAAGTGGGTAGCTATTAAATATCGGCATACATATTAAAGCTCGATATTATCATTATCGATAAATAAGGCCAGTGAACGTTTTTGTTACATGAACGCAATGAACTTGTTATGGTGGTGGGGAATGGGACACTGATTGTCAGGAATTCGGATATAAAAGTATCGTGGTCAATTGAGGGGCAGGAGAAGAAAATATGGTTTAGGTTAGGCCCACAGGCCCCGCATGAGCATGCAGGGTCAGTTATAATTTTAGTTTAAATAGGAAAAAAAAGGTGCACTGGCGTTGTCACGCGACCAAGTCGTAGCCTACAAATAATGGAGGTAGTTTTTAGTCAAATTTCATCTTGCTAAACCATTGTTACATAAAGTGGTTTCAATCAAAATTGACAGCGCTTGATTCAAGCGCGAAAAGATTTTATTCACTTGTTTAAACACACACACACACACACACTCAACATAGACCCGCACTAGGGAAACCCTGTGTCGCGGGTGCCATGGACACACACATAGACAACCACAAATTACACCCAAACTCACGAGAGAAATAAATGTAAGCCATACAAATATTTCTCCCGGCCCGGGAATCGAACCTGGGACCTCCGCGTGGCAGTCCGGCATGGTAACCGTTCGGCCACGGAGGCAGTTAAAATTGTTCTGTGCCCGTCATCCTAAGACATAAGTTGACAAGTCCCATGTGTCTGTAATTTCACCTATCTGTCAATGTTTACTAGCAAATAGCTAATAAGCTATGGCCCAAATCTTCTCCTTATATACGAGACCCGTCTCCAACAATGATAAAGCGTACGTAACGTACAACAATGACGATGATCTACATCTGTAAGGTAGTTTGCAAAAAGAAAAGAAAATTTTATATAAAAACGAAAAACTATAACTATGCTAGCATTATCTGTTCCTATCGAGAATAAAAGTTTTTGAACGGAAGAGATTCGTAACATTCTTGGTAATAAGAAAATATTCTGTCCTTGTATAATGTAACTTTCGAGATATTGGCACCTAAAATTTTTTTGCTAGTAAAAAAAGTCAATTACGTTTATTTTACTTAACAATAAAACTGAAACTAAATAAGATATAAATAAATCCATTCGAGGTTCGCTGATCCCAGATATGAGCTGAATAGCTCAATTTTGCTAAACATGTCGATTAAGTTATACACGAGACGTTATACGTGATAAATAGGGCAGAGTACCCCCAGGTGCTACATATACGAGTATACTAACATTTACTTATTTTGTAATCTGCTTAGATTTAATTTAAGTTGAGAAAGTTTCAAGTTTCAATTCGTTTTAATATTAATGAAACATTGTCTTGATAATTAATATCATAATAACAATTAAGACCTCAGACGGCGTGGAAAGGGTGTCGTCTTATTTTCCGTGCAATTTTGTTCATTAATTATAGTCACAATTAAAGTCGATCATGTTGTCTGGTATAACAGCGATGATAAATAACTTTATCCACCCAAAGTTTTGACCTTCGCGTAATACAACAAATCGATAATCCAACTGTATCACATATTGTCACAATTAATGTACATTTGCAGTGATATCTTTCCATTAATCATTAAACACTTAATTCCTACCTTCTACCCGGCTTACTAAGACCCGTGCCCAGCAGATTTAAATCCGGAAAAATAGTTTCATTTCCTAATACCTAAATTATTTCTAAAATTATGCCTTTGAAGGAGACGAAATACAGATACCACTAGCCTAACGTGACCATTACTTTTTTTGCCGTCAGAGCTGGACGCCTGTGAATTTATTATTGTTTCAAAAATAAAACTCATGTTTATGATAATTACGAAATGATTAATAATAATAAAAAAAGAACTAAAATTGTTTAATGAATCTTAAACATAAGAAAAGAACTAATCTTGTGTAGTCTGGTGCTCGGTGTCTGGTTGGCTGGCTTTGTATATTATTTTTCGCTTACGCGCCATTTTAAAAAAATGATTGTTACATGTGTCCTGTTTGAAAGCGGGACAGTTATAGGTATATTAGGAACAGCAGGACACGAAGCCTAAAAGCGGGACTGTCTCTCTCAAAGCGGGACTTATCAGGTCACATTATACTAGGCTCAATTTACACACGGATTTTTGTAACCAAATTGTACATAGCATTATGAATTTTATGTTAATTATTGTGTAACATACAAACTAGATACGATTCTGGGCGAGAAGTATTTGGAATACGCGCCTCTTGATTTTTTTGACTCATTTTTTTTTATTTAGAAAAACAGTAAACAAAGAAGCGGTCAGTAACGTAAATAATGCCTATACATATTCCCAAGTTATAGCGTTCGGGAAATAAGACTGCGGGCAGCAGCATTCCACTTCATAGACGTACCACTCCATGTAGCCTAGTGGTAAGCGACACCTTTGTTCATAACAATGTAATTGCCACTCATAGCTTTAAATCGCAAAGATCTGAGGGCGCTGTCAGCTGACATGACTGCTTGACGGCAGAAACTACTTCCCTGGACAAACTCTCACAAGACGTTCTACTGCTTCGAAAACAACTGTTCTAAAAGAAAAGACCAGAGTACCACTATATGAAAACTTTTATTTGATCTGTTTGTATTTTTTTATCCCGTGTGGATCGCGTAAGTTCCTAAAAAAATTGTGAGTTATTGTGCCCGCAAAAGTTTCTGAAGTATTAGATCCTACCCTCGGCGCTACGGTCCTCACTACGGAAAAAATGCACGATGGGTGCCTCCTCACAACGGGGCGTACTATTAATGTCTTCTGTATGTCAGGTGCAACCTGAGCAACAACCGGCGAGTACGTTACGTCGATTGGCAAATCCTTCCATCACGATGGCAAACATGTCACATGCTTCAGCATGGCGGCTACTACTGGTGACGCGGGTAGCGTCTTAACTTCTGAGCCACAATAACGTAGTATATGCCAATCATACGATAAGACGAAGGAGAAGGTAGTCCACCTCGTTGGGCCAATGCAGCTTGGAATTTTATACGTTTTCAGTGGCATTGCAACGCACGCCGGGTACAGCTAGTGTCTGTTATTTTTAAAGTCATAAATTACAGTCTTCAGTGTAGCAGGAATCTTAGTAGCAGTAGAGCTCCTTGTGAAAGAGTTCGCCCAAGTACTTGGTACTTAGTAGGGAAGTACTTTCCACCTTACCTATTTCTGCCGCCAAGCAATAGTATGAGCATTACTGTGTTCGAGTTTCGAAGGAAAAGGGTGCTGTAATTCAGGCACATGGGAGTTGCCAACTTGTCTCAGTGTGACCATAAGAGTGATGGGCGCAGTGGGAGTGCCCCTCAGATCTTCGTGATTTAAAGCTCTGAGTGACACAACAACTGTTATGGACAGATGTGTCGCTTTCCACCAGGCGCACGACTTGTTCGTCCCGTCACTTAGTATCGTATAAAAATCGATATACATGTGGTTTACTTTAATATTCATTACATATTAGGTACTATAAGCACGTTTCGTGTGTAAATATTTAAAATAGAACATGTCATTCTGAATCGAACTTTTCGTCAAACTTACTCCCAATCGTGTTGTAAGATACGCCAATGGAAATATTTAATTTCCGTTTTTCCAAACGAATTGCTAATAATAATATGATAAAATTATACGCGGACGTCCGTCATGTACCTTTTCTTCAAGCGCCAATACTTTAACGCTCAATTTACATGCCGTGTTTATTTTATTTATAAGAATGAAAATATTTTAAATTGCTCACTCTAAACAGTCATACCTCAATGCGGTACTATACCGAACACAGAAGCGGGAGTGGGGGTACTAGCGAGGTCGTTTGGGCATTTGAACTTACTACCGTACCACCAAATATAGATCTAAAAGTGTCAAATAGCACAAAAAGTAAAAAAAAATTTTCATAAATTTATTATTTTTATAAAAGATCATGGAACAATATACATAATACCTCCAATGAATATATAAAATACCTCCAATGAACGCCAACTTTATTTTTTGATCATTTTCAGTTGTTTTTGCAAACCGCCAAATTTATTTACTAATACATAGGGCGCAATGTAAGTTTCCGGAACTGGCCACTTACATAAAAATTATTTAAAAAGTAATTACAACATTTGAAAATGGAACTCTTTTTCTGTAGAATACAGTTTGTTTCATCTGACTGTCACTTGTTTTTCATTGTGGCGGCATTTTAGAATTTGGTTGTCTATATCACCATGGATTTAACTCGTGAAAATTTTCGTAGTATGATTTTCTACGACTTTAAGTGTAATTTTAACAGCTCAACGGAGCTTCGCTCGACTTCAAACTGCTTTAGCGATGAAACACCATACAAGATGACTATTTATAGCTGGTTTGCAGAATTCCAACGCGGTCGTGTGAATCTCAGTGACGAATTTCGTGATGGTCGGGCGACCATTCCACTGCTGTGAACAACAAAAACAGAAAATGATCAAAACAGACAAGCATGTAACATACCATGAGATTCGGGCATCTTTAGACATAAGCATGAGTTAAAAACAATCAATACTGCACAAACATTTGGGTGTCAAAAACCTGTGCTCTCGGTGGATCCCATACAATTTGACTGAGGCTCAAAAAACGGATCGCGTCACTTGGTGCAATGCCATGCTTACCAGATTCAACGAAGGGACGTCAAATTTGATGTGGGACATAGTAACAGGTGACGAAACATGGATTTATAGTTACGATCCCAAAACAATGCACCAATCGAACGTACGGGTGTTTCAACATGAGCCGTAACCTACCAAAGTGGCGCGCGTGCAAAGTGCCTCTAAGCGGATGATTGTTTCTTTTTTAAATAAAACTGGACACGGGCTACTGTTGCTTTGGAGAATCGTTGTACCGTAAATAGTGATTGGTACACGATCATTTCTTTGCCGGAAGTTATTGACAAACTCCATAAAAATAACCGTAAATGCCGTATCACTTGCACCACGATAATGCCAGTTCTCACACGGCCAGACAGACAAATTAATTCTTGAAGGTGAACAACGTTGACCTTATGAGCCATCCCGCGTATAGTCCCAACCTGGCACCTAACTGGCATATTTCCAAAAATTAAGAACGGTCAACGATTTTCTTCTCTTGAAGAGGCTGTCGAAGAGTATGATAAATATGTTTCAGAGATTGACACGGAGGAGTGGCATGAAAAAAGTGGTATGAAAAATGCATTAACGCTAACGGAGAATATTTTGAGAAACAATAAATTAATTTCTGATCATTTACAGTATTTTTTTCTTATTCATTCTGGAAGCTTATAGTGCGCCCCAAATCCCCGAATTTAGCGGAAAAAAAGAAACAAAAAACTAAATTCGAAAAAGAAAACAAAAATACGAATTTTGTGAAAAAAAAAAGAAATAATAAGCAAAATAAAAACAGAACACCTATGAACAACCATGAACTCTTATTACAGTTCAGTATATGTTCGTAACGACAAAAAAGCGAGATGGTGGTACAACGCTTCATGTAGCGCTGTCTCACAACGATTTATTTTAGGTCCTAAACTGAATCCTAATAACAGTTCATGGTAAGACCCCAGGCCAAACAATTAAGTTGGCGCAGTGTTCATTGGAGGTATCGAAAAGTTGTCGTTTATTTATTATTCTATTTAGTCCTGAGAGACTGTTAGTCTTTTACAAATACCTATATATGGAAAGAGCTATGCTCGGAATTTCACTGCAAGAGAGCCAGAGTAAGTGACATAGCCCAAAGAATTACAAAATATAAGTGGCACTGGGCGGGGCATATTTACGGAGCGGCGGGTGGATTGTTTCTACACAACGATGCGCAAGCGCCGCATGTCACTAGCGCGTAGAGTCGTTGTCAGCTCCCACACCATCCTGAACACTATTGCAAATATACTCGACTGCCCGTACCTCGCTCATTGCGGCAAGGCTCATGTTATGCGTAATTTGTAATCTTTTATGACATTTATGTTTTAAGTGTGACATTTAAAGTTTTTGTTATTAATTTAATTTATTTGGAAACGTTGACGTGCATTTTTATTCATTTTTGGATTTATTAATTCGAGTTTTGGTTTGATTGTGATTAAAAAAAATATTTTAGTACTAACATAATTTTAATTCATAGCATTGTTACTAACGAAGCTGGACTTTTGTTGTCTGAAATAAAATAATTATTATTATATTGCTCGATACTTGAGTGGCGACCGCGTACCGCGCAGCGTGGGCAGTCCACCCACAAGGTGAACCGATAACCTGGTGAAGGTTGCGGGAATCCGCTGTGTGCAAGCAGCACAAGGTGATGCCTATGTCCAGCAGTGAATGTCCTTCGACTGAAATGTTCACGATAATGCAGTTTATATGTAAGGTACAAACTAAATACGTACCAGCCAAAAATAAGGTCGCGCGTATTCCGGAGAATTCTCGCATGGTCTCGAGAATTCCAGCAACTAGATTAGATTGTATTATATTATCTTTTTTTTTTATAACACTAAGTGACGGGGCGAACAAGTCGTGCGTCTGATGGCAAGCTACAGATTCAATGCCACTCAGAACTCTAAATCGCAAAGATCTGAGGGGCACTGCCACTGCGCCCGTCACCCTGAGTCATAAGTTGACTAGTCCCATGTTCCTGTAATTTTACCAGCACCCTTACCCTTCCAAACCGGAATGCAGTAGTATTCACATTACTGCTTGACGGCAGACATAGGTAAGGTGGCAGTACTTCCCTGGACGAACTCTTACACAAGGCGCTCTACTACTACTAAAAATATCTATTATCTTTTTAGATTTATTATCTAAAAATATACATTACACGTTACACAATTGACATAAAGTTAACTATATTTTTAATTATAATTAATTATATTATAGAATATAAATATTCGCTTCCAATCTGTTTCCTAGCACTGTAAATGAGACAGGTATGGTAACTCCATAGAAACAGCCGCGCGCTGTGTAGGGATGCATACATTCGCATGGCATACTCGGATTAGTGTTCACTACCTAATTTCCGTGGCAATTTTCATTATTCAAGTATTCGAGTTTTTATCGTGCCATATTATTTAATATTCGAATGTTGTATAGTGAAATATTATTTATATAGAATAATATACTTGAATAATATATGAATAGTTAAATAATAAAAATTGCCACGGAAATTAGATAATGAACACTAGTCCGAGAATGACCGAATAACGAAAAGCGTGCGATTCGCGGTGAGCCGACGATAACCAGTACTCATTCTAGCGAGTGAAGACTGTTCCACGCGTACACACTACAACCTCGTTACTCTCTCTTTTCTTTTCATCTTTTCTTCTTTTTTTATTCAAATGTAAGTGTGCATTTGACCTTATTATCTGCCACATTACAGATACGGCTCGCTAATGAGTACCTTTTTTTTATCGTGGAGAAATCCTCCTAGGATATCTCTCCGCCGCGGGGGCAGCAGAGAGGATTTCTACCGGCTAAAACCCCACGGTGGCCTTCTCGGGTGCTCTATTGGGAGGGATCCGTGATCGACTTTGCGCATCGGAACCCAAGCACCTAGGAGGAGCTACGTTCTCCTCCTCACGACAAAGGGGGTCACAGCGCCCCGTCGCCTTCCTCGCGTCCGTCCAAGCCTGCGGAGCCCCTGCTCCGATCGCCCGCAGCCGCGAAGGTAGCTAATGAGTACCAGCTTAACATGGCACGCGGCGGGTACATACCTATGGCACATACAAGGCGGCACATACAAGCTGCGCTGCTAGGTTTGTGTGCGGCGTTACTATACTTGTCTTGTTATACTATGACCATACCATGCCATCACTTTTGTCAACTTTGACAAGGTAAATGCACCTTTCAACAAAAAGGCAAAAGCTACAATAGGTATCACTTACACCATGACCTAAATAAGTACCATTAAGTGAAACTATGAGAGGCCATGTGGGCCAGTTGGCAAGCGTTTACCTCATTATGCCTGGGACCATTATGCTGGCGCTATGCCAACATATGGCAGGCTTCGGTTATAATACAACTTGATTTATTTTTTATTTGTCGGAGCTTAGTACATGCAAAAGTGAAAAGAGATGTATAATTTTAACGGCGAATACTTACAAATAAATATTAAACTTGTATTTACTTAGTATGAATTCCAATTCCAATTTCTTTATAATGGCTCCATCGAATTCCAACAACAATTCTGCCAATGTCAGAATTAAAAATGATTACATGCGGTTGTTTTGTAAAAATGATATAAACATTATGGCGAACGAGGCCAACTTGAAAAAGTTGAAGTGCTTATCTACGTCAAAAAAAATCATTCATTATGAAAATGGTTGCTTATCAATTTTGTGAGATTGGTTATTCAAATCTGTTTCGATTACGCGATACAGGGTCTCCCAAGTGCGGCTATGAGTGTGTGAGTGTGTGCGTTAAAAAATAATGCCAAAAAATTGTCGAAACCGAGATTCCCGGGATGAAAGTCCTTGATGAATGTCTTTTCTGTATCATATATGAAACAAAACCAACTAGCTCCGAACATTTACTATGCGCCAATGTAACCACCAAAAACTCAAATTATTTTAGAGAACCCTTTAGATTGCTCACGACATGTAGTAATTTCTACCGAGCAAAAACGTCACTTTGTCACAATATCGTGAATTCCTCGCCTCGAGCCTCGAGCGAGGAAATTAACTAGCATGGAGTTGACAGGAACGTGTTATCACCCTTTGTCTTCACTGTTGAAATATGAACTGTAAAGCTAAGAAGAGAGACGACATGTTCCATTGTATTCACAATTCATTATAGGTAGCCCGAGGGTGGCACACATGCAGTCTTTTGTTTCAAACTGAAAAAGACTTGAGAAAACAGAAAGGGTGTCATTTTCGACAAGCCTTGAGAACCAGACAATAGGCCATTCGTTCTTACTGAAAATTAAAAATTTACATCATTTGCAATTCAAAATTTAGGTTTGCCCACAGACCACATAAATACTAGTTTGCTAAAATACAATTAATTCACATAGAGTAAACATAGCGCCTACTAAACCTTTTATAGCAAAGTTTTGTTATGATAAAATTGTTATGTTATAAAAGCTCACTTAGGTTTCAAAGTTTCAAATCGTCATTTTTAACTAGTTTCATCGAAAAACAATAACTGCATTATTAAGGCGAAATGTTATCTTGGTTACGTAAAGTTTGGAGTGTGTGAGCAAAATGCGGAGAAATTCGTTCATTATTCATTACACGATATTGATACATTTGCCTTTTAGAAATAATATATTACCCTTAGAATAATAACGCATAGAAACCTACCCCGCACACGCTAAGTGAGGCAAGTTAGAGGCTTCCCAAAGGGCCTACACGAGCGGGCGGGCTGTCAGTGCTCAAGATCAAATTGCACCGCGAACACCTCAAAAATTTTTGCTAATAATGACGAAATGTGCGGTAAATGGATGTAAAAATAGAACAGGCAAACATAAAATAGACACTATCATCACATTCCACAAGGAAGTAACGCGTTTCAACTTGTATTTTTATATAAATATTCACTAAAACCGAAAATTAATTTCGTTGCAACAAGACACGAAAATGTTGCAAAGTAATGGATTTCCTTCTCCCAATTTTGCTATTCTGTTTCAAAATAATTATATTACGTAATTTTTTGAGAATAGGCAATATCGCGACCACTTCAAATTATTTTTTATTCTAATGTAAGTCTGCATTTGCCTTCCATTTCTGCAAGTTAAATGCGTGCAAATGTTGTTTACAAAGAGCAACCCCTAGAGTTTCTTGCTC
>NW_020653854.1:20956692-20986493 GCF_003589595.1 Hyposmocoma kahamanoa
TACCTCGAAAATGGCTACCATATTGCATTTATTTGAAAAGTCGTGTCCGTCATCGTGTATTCAGATATAAATGCCATTTCCATAAGGATTACCAAAAAGAATTTTTTTTAAATTCTTGTCACTTGACATTGTCGATCGACAGTAACGATCGACAAAATCGGGCAAATCTGTAGGCACCTTTAACTTAATGATGATTTACGCAAGATACAATTTTCCCACTTTTGAGGGAAATGTTATTCCATGGCATCATTATTTGTATATTTGTGTGCGTGCCGACGAGCTTAGATACAAGTTGCTTACGCATACATGAATTCGGTTTTTGCCTCACTTGTGACAGTTCGTTTGACATGAAACTATCATTCTATGCGTTATTATTCTAAGATATTACCTAACA
The DNA here is from genome assembly GCF_003589595.1 of Hyposmocoma kahamanoa. Lineage (NCBI taxonomy): Eukaryota > Metazoa > Arthropoda > Insecta > Lepidoptera > Cosmopterigidae > Hyposmocoma > Hyposmocoma kahamanoa. Next base: position 20,957,087 of record NW_020653854.1, read on the forward strand.
AACAGTCTTACGTAAAATCAGTCAATCAATCATAGTCCCCTAACGTATTTAATAAGGACCACGAGAGAGATAATTTTATTGAAATATTAGAGATATTAAATAACAGTCAAATGAAACTGATCTTTCCGCAGATGAATGTAGTAAAATATAGAAATTTTGCGGAAATTTTGTGTTGTTTTTATCAATTGAAAAAATACGAAATCAGCATGTTTTTTTTTATTGATAATGAAAACAGAAGATATCTGTCATAGTCAATCAAGGCCCGAAACACGATTGACTAGTATTTCTGGTCATGGTTGACTACCGGTGTTTTCTGTTTTCATCATCAATTAAAAAAAAAGTTGAATTCGTATTTTTAACCGAGGAGCAAGTTATCAATTCGATTATATTTTTTGTATGTTGTTACGCGATTACACGATTTGTGAACCGATTTTGACGATTTTTTTTGTTGGGCGGACCTTAGTATTGATCCCATTTAAATTTTAAGAAAATATTCCACTCTGGCGCACTTTCCGATAACCGATTTCAATAAAACTTGGCAAATAGATGTAGGTAATGAACGAACTTTTGAGGTCGGTTTTTTTTTTGGTGTGGTCACGCCTATTTTGGATCTCACTTCACTTTTGCTTTTTGATTTATTGATGTTTATACACCATATCCTTACATTAGCTATGTAATTATATGAAGTAAAAAAATGAAATTGAGAGCAACTGGGTGGGCAGGTACAAAACTGTACCATGTATTGAAGTGGCGATCCCATAAATGGGAGTTGCCTTCACACACCATTTACAGAGGCCATAGTAGGTAATTCATGGCCTGTGTATTAGTAACCGTACTGAATCTGGATAAACTGCACCTCGTTATTTTTTTTCCAATAGTGTCCCAGGTCGAACTTGTACAAGCCAAATACGCCCTTTTGACGTGTGCGTGCGTGCTGTTTAAGGAAATCGTATACTCGACCGTGTAGATGCGCCTTTACGCTACGTTTGTCCACTCATTGAAGGACTTTATGACATGACCTTCTTATGAATGATACAAGGTGAAAATTTTAATTTAAAATGTGGACTAAAATACGTAAGCGAACATATATTTAGCTAAATCTATGTAAGCGAGTAACATGAAAGAAAATACTTAGAGCTGTTACACACGACGACTTTTAGCAGCGATGTTAGCAGTCGTGTAACAGCTTTTAGTTGTGTAATATTCTTTTTGAATCGTGTGTCCTGTACCGCCGTACAATTTGTTTTATTTTAAATGAGCAATCAATTCCTTTGTAATCATTTACTATATTTCATTACATTTCCTTTGTAATGTAATGTACAACGGAACGTCTACGTACGTTCTATTTATACTAGATTTTAAGAGCTAGAAATTAAGAGCGTTTATTTTTATGTGACATAATAAATTATAAGTTGAAGCGTGAAAAACGTTGAAAATTAATACTAAAATAAATTTGAGCCACAGACAAGATATATGTCTGTGATTTGAACTATGTTTTTATAAACATCTGGTAAATATGTGTATTTGCGAAACCCATACTTGTTACTTCCCTGGTTCAGCGATCCGAAGTCGATCTTGGCCGTCGACACCAAATTTCTTTCGGTCATATGCCAATTCCGACCATTCGGATCCATTCAGCTCTCCATTGAATCTGGCGATTCAGCTCCCAAATTCTCCTTTGATTGGTCCCAGAATCTTTCGAAATATGTTCCGTTCCGCCAGTAATTTATTTATGTTCTTCCTTTAGCTTTATTGTCCATGGTTTATACAGCTACACTGTAGCCCTGATTAGCAATTTGGACACCGATACTTTGTGAAGGGCTGCTGTACCTACATCTTAACGCGTTATGCCAAACCCATAGATAGTATATTTTTAGTAGCAGTAGAGCTGCTTGTACAAGTGGTCGTCCAGGGTAGTACTGCCACCTTACCTATTTCTGTCGCCAAGCAGTAACAGAAATGGTGACAACCATCACAGGTACATGGGACTTGTCAACTTACGTCTCAGGGTGACGGGCGCAGCGGCAGTGCCCCTCAGATCTTTGCAATTTAAGGCTCTGAGTGGCACTGTAATTGTTATGGACAGGAGTGTAGCTTACCATCAGGCGCACGACTCGTACGCCCCGTCACTTGATGTTGTAAAAAAAGGCAAATGGGATTGTATTCATTTATTTATAAAGGTATACCAGCATAAGAGCCATAGCACACTAGCGATTTGAAAGCTACGCGACAACGAGCACGCCGCGCTATCGTATCGCTTTCAAATCGCTCGCAAATCGCCAGTGTGATAAGGCTCTTAGTATAGTTTTGTACAGTCAAGAGCACGTGAGGCTTGACACATTGTACTTTGGACCGTTCTTATCATAAGCGGCATAGAGTTGGATTTAAGTTTAAGTATCATACTTGACGTGCTCTTGACCCTGCACAAAAAGATTGTGGCAATAGGAATTGTTCTCATGGGTACATATGCCTATTACTGGTATACACATCTTTGTAGAATTTAAGGGACTTGTCAACTTGTCATTATTTTTAAGAACTTGTCAACTTATGTCGCAAGGTGACGGGCGCAGTGGGAGTGCCGTACAGATCTTTGCGATTTAAAGCTCCTGTGCGTCACAAGTGTTAAGGACAGCCGTATCGCTTACAACCAGGCGCACAACTTATTCAACCTGTCACTTGATATCTTAAGAAATATACCTATACCACGCCGATCGCGCCGCCGACGAGTTTACGATCTTGTACTTATTTCGTCTAAATAATTACGACTATTTATACAATATTATTTGTACAATAGGGGGACGGGTAGAGTACGTTTATTAATTTTTTTTTAAATCGTACTAGTAACAAAAGACGTTTATGTACTTTAAGTGTACATAAATACTGTTTGTTATAATACTCTTTGACTTTTTACCCTTCATACACACTCTATGCAACTTACTCTCTGCTATATTATTAACACCGTACAGAAAAAGTTTCAAGGCAGGCGAGGCTTCCTCAATAGGAAACCGACTTTGCTTCCGTTGAAGCCTATTTCCGATGGCCTACGCTACTTCCGCTTTGTGTTTGTTTCTGAACTATAATGAAGTAGTAACTTAAATTAAATATTAACCAACCATATAACACTCAACAAAACACAATAAAATTGTGAAGGAATTTATCTGAACTTAGGCCATTTCAACTTGACGTGTTACTCGAACATCGTGAATTTAACATTTAACACATTCCACGCAAATTTGTTGTTATAGCCGCCCCTATTGCAATTAGAACTAAATCGCTACGTCCGGCCACACATTTATGAGAACGAGATCCAAATAAATATAAAAAAGTTACATTTTGTTTGTTTACCCACTTTTCTTGTGCTTAACAATACATTTTAAGAAACTGATAATTATCATAACAATTATCAGATTGTTATCCACGCTGATTCTTTAATTATTTATTAACAATGAAAATACATAAAATATTATGCAAAAAAAAGAATTTCTTTCTTGTTCATTGTTTTATTACTTGAAAATAGCAAACAATCGACATCAAAATTTTTTTAACAAGTAACTTAATTTGTTATAATTATTAATACAAAGATCGAACACTCAGAAAAAATTCCTTCGATCCGGTCGGAGGAATTTTATCTGAGTGTTTTTTCTGAGTGTTCGATCTTTGTATTAATAATTATAACAAACTAGTGGAGTAATTTCACAAAAAATAATTGAATATCAATTCAATAAAAATTTAATTAAGTAACTTAATTCTTAATAAATAAGTAAAATAAATAATAAATAACAATATTTCATTATTTCATTTGTTATAAGATAATTTTATCCTCTTCTAGAAGTAAGATAAATGTGTCCCCTATACTCGAAGGACCTCGCAAAGCAGCAAATCGTGTTCGAATACAAACTACGCGACATTGCTAGCGGTAGCTTATATTTTCCATCAAATTTTATAAATTATCAAATCAATCTAGAAAATTATGGTGATAATTATCACTTCGGACTCTAGTTAATTATAATTAGTAGCTCCTTGTGAAAGAATTCGTCCAGGAAAGTACTGCCAATTTATCTATTTTAGCCGCCAAGCAGTAATGCTCACATTACAGCAGCGTTACGTTTTTGAACGGTAAGGGCGCTGGCGAAATTACACGCGCATGGGACTTGTCAACCTATATCGCAGAGTGACGGGCGCAGTGGCATTGCCCCTCAGATCTTTGTAATTTAAATATCTGAGTGGCACAGCAACAGTTATGGACAGGCGTGTCGCTTACCACCCGGCGCACGAATTGTTCATTCCATCACTTAGTATTATGAAAAAAAAGATCCAGGCGTACGTTACGCACAGAACAACAAAATAAGCAATTTTTAATGACTAAAGTCGAATCTGGCCGGACCGAATATCGATTTCTAAGTGTTCGATCTTTATATTAATAATTAAGACGAAATGACTGAAGTCGATTTCAAGTAAAATTCGCATATTTTTTGGACAAACGATAACACTGGCAATGATATCATTCCCAACCTGTAATGTAATTTGTATCAATTGTGTCTTTTCAGAGAAGGGCCGCTATTTGGGTTCGCCATGTGAGTTCACTTGCAACCCGAAACTACTTCACGTGTTTTGCGACCCTCGGAGCCAAAGTTGTCAGTGCGATCCAAAACACAACGTGGCTCTTGGTGTTGCAAAGGGATGCGCTAAACGTGAGTAACAAAAGTATAATAATAAAGTAGGTTTTGGTTACCTACCTCATTAAAAGTTATTATAAAACACAGGTGAACTTTTCAGTTGTTTTTGTTAAACAAGGCTATAGATAGAGGATTTTGTTACATTAATTAAAAGTCACTAAAGTTTTATTCTATCATTACTTTCTAAGCTTCGCGAATTTTACACCCTTTTACACCCGGTATAAATAGATATTTCTGTTCAGCCTACTTCTTATTAAACTTATAACGAACACGCCAGGAATTTCTAATGATGTTTATATTTAGATCCATCCATTTTTTTAAATCAGGTATTATTTATTCAGTATCTCGAAAAATAGAGCTTGTACATTTCTATTTACAGCACTATGCTGTATGTTTTGTCAAATTTCCGTGCCAAAAACCGACGTCGTGTATCGATAAAATACGGTCGTATATGGCATCACGACACCTGGACCAAAAAATGCGGAAATTTTTCTGAATTCAAATATATTAAAAAGTCATTTTCTAAATTCTTCGAGATACGACAAGATTGCTTTCCGACGTCGAGATAGATTTTAGAGCTTTCGTGGTTATATAAGGATTTTTTGTTGCGATTGGCGCCCCTAAGGCTCAACTCACACTGGCGCAGAGTCGAAGCGTCGCTTCGCGTCCTATTTTTCAACTACAACGCCTGGCGACGACACTCGCATTAGGACGCCTGGATCACAGTGTGGTCCGGGCGCACTAATGCGAGGCCCGGATCACACTGCACCCAAGTAACTCGCTCGACTTCAACCAAGCATCGTTTCTGAAATTCGTTATAACCTATTCGTTAAATTCTTTTTTTGCATAATATTTTATGTATTTTCATTGTTAATCAATAATTAAAGAATCAGCGTGAAAACCATGACGCGTCGCGAAGCTTCTACTCTGCGCCAGTGTGAGTTGAGCCTTAGGGGCGAGCAATCGCGACAAAAAATTCACTGATGATAACAAGAAATAACTCAAGTACCAGCATTTTCTAAAGGCTCATGCACGTTATGGCGGGCCGCACTTCAATCGCATCATATAACAATAATCTTCCTAAATCACTTTCGTACATTTTGGGTATAAAATATAGATATGTTACATACCAATAATGTAATGTCACTACATGTTATCACTACCGCGTCTCTCTGTCAGTCTGATCGCGATAAACTCAAAAACTGCTGAACGGATTTACATGCGGCTTCCACCAATAGGCAGTGTCAGTGAAATTCTTTATGTAGACTACCAGTATATTATGAGTGCTGAGAAAGGGACGGCTGGTACTGACTACATGACCTGGGTCCTGGGGTGGCCAAGACTGCAAATCCGCCACTAGTATGAGTTCCTTTTATTTTTCCGATATTTCGGAACGGTTACACGCTCCATGGTCAACACGTGACTCATTACGTGGCAAAAAATCTGTAACTAGTGATAATCGTTCACTATACATATATCTTAAAACCTACAGCTCGGAAACTGGGCGAGCAGTGCTTCTACCAGCAGACTTGTCGGTCGTTCGATCCTCACTCATCCTGCGTGCAGGTTAACCACAATGCTTACTGCCAGTGTGACTCTGGTTACCACATCACGTCACATTCAAGGCCTACGCAGCGGATGTTTTGTACTGAAGGTGAGTACGTATCTGAAATTCCTTGCCAAAGCACATAGTTATAAACTTAGCATAGCAGAGAAGGAGGAGGTTCATTCCCTGGGGTACACGAAAGGAGACTCCCGCCACGACGTACCATTTCTTTCTTGTACGTCTGGGCAACAATCGGCGAGTACCATGGGACCTATCAACTTGCCCATGAGCACCGCCACTGAGCCCGTCACCCTGAAACATAAGTTGACAAGTCCCATGTACCTGTGTTTCCACCAGCACCCTTACCCTCCCAAACCGTAACGCAGTAAATGCTCATGTTACTGCTTGGCGGCAGAAATAACACTACCTCAGCACTACCTAAAAAAAACCTTACTCCAGTTCCAGTTCACCACGATGACAAACATTATGTGTACGCCATCGATACGATAAGAAGATAGCAGAGAAGTTGAAAATGAAATAGAAATAGAAATCGGTTGACATTGTAGATATGGTGTTGCTGGCGGCCGACATGCCGACGCTGCTTGGCGTAGCGTCGGGTATCTTCGTGCTAGCCGGCCTGCTCTGCATGGTGCTCCATCTGTACACGAGGGCGCGTTTCCATCCCACACATTTGGCAGATGCGCATCTCACTCCTCCCTGTTTATATTCACTTAACGATACAGGTAATTGTTGTTTTACTTAGGGGCATCGAGTATATAACCAGAGATAGAGACGAAATGTTATTTAATTTGTTTGAAAACTTTTCTGCCATATCATTACTGTGACAACTGTGCTCCGATTGGCTAGCCCGAGTTCGAAACAATTGACGGGTGTCGTCAACTGTTTCACTTCAAATCGACCAGTTAACTTGAGCTTTGCTATAATGGACGAAAATTGCAAAATTACATATTTCATATTTAATTACCGATGAAATGTGTTTTGTAATCAAGTGTTTTGCTGTTTTTCCCACACCACCGAATAGAACAGCACGGCATTATTAGAGATATTATCTTTATTACAATAAATGCAGAATATTTTTTTGGAATATACGGGTTGGCCTGTCTATATTTCTAAGATCCGTATCGCTAATGTGTTACCAGGAATACATGGCCCTTATTTCGTCTCTATTTCTGGTTATATACTCGATGCTTGGGGGCAATATCGGAAACTACACCACATCCGTGTTACAGGTGGGACTTTGAGCGCAACGCGCCCCTCTTCGAGGGCGTCTTCGCGCAGCGGATGCACGAGCGGTATGATGGAGCTGGAGTCGAACGGGTCGCGGCGCACGTCGAGGCGGGGCGTGCAAGTGTCTGCTTCGCGCGCAGGTGCGGCGCGCGCCGCGGCCATCTTGCTAATTTCACGCCACCTGAAGGCCGTAAAGAGGGACGGCGGCGCGCACCCGCCTAAGTGCGCCGCCAAAGGTGATCTGGATAATGTATGCAACGCGCGGTCCCATTCTGCACGTCTCGGTGTTCGGGCGACGGCGGCGTGCCAAGCATCGTGCTCAATTGCCCTGCTACGAATCAGTAAATGTTTTTCAAAATTTGCGTTCTTTTTCTTACAATCGACAGGGTTCATTAATAGAATCTTCAAAGTTTGTGCCTTGTGTTTTAAATAGTAGTAAGTCATTCGAGCAGGTTTGCGACGGCTTTTAACGCATGTGACGGCGACGTCGCCCGTGTCCGTTAGATGTGGCGTTTTGGTGTTAGCGGCCGTTCCGACGATAGTCAGCGACTGCTCGACCACCACAACGATGTCACTCCAAATATGCTGTATCTGTCATGGTATTCTTTTAAAATTTCCTTTACAATCCTTTTGTATGTAGAAATACATACAAATTAAACAAGTTTTAATTAAATTGGATTCTATCTTCGGCGACTGCTATCGCTTTTGATGTCTGACGCCTGTGTACCTATTTTGTTTGTTTTTATGTCAAATTACCTACATGCCACTACCTACATATGACTTAGGAGTGGTTTATTGTTTAAGTACCATTTCTGAAAATTTTATTCTGGAGTTGTGAAGACCTCACAAAGATCCAGGAGTGCCGACCTCCTTAAAACTCCTTTTGAGCATATTTGGATACATCACGTAGAGTTTAAAAGCTGCAACGTAGACGAATTTTGTGAGTATACGCTTGTTGTGTTGAGGCTTTACGTGGCATTGGCACTATTGGATACAAATTACGAAATTCAGAAAACTCCTCGGCAATCAAAGTCGCAAGACGCTCTGGTGGAACGAGCAAGATGGCCACGGTCCTTCCCTCTTATATCTTCTCTTACACAACTTATTACATTTAGCGAAACTGAAGGTGGAGTAACCTTTTATAGATTTTGTAGACACGTCAAATATTTCAGTTAATTTTTGGCTTTGCTTTACAAGGAATCAGTCACAGTAAATATTGTTTTATCTCGTTAATTACACACACTCACACATGCATTATGGCACTAAAAAATAAATAAGGTGGCTAAGCTTCAGTTTCACAAGATAATCACGCTTTTGCTTAGTCTGCCTGTCCACACTATATGTTGTATGGATGGTTTGCATGACACACAATCTTGGTATCGTATGACCTGACATTGTATGCGTGTAACGTATCGTCTATCGTTTTGTCTATCTATGTCATATACATAATCAAACTGTTTCGTTATTTTAATATTTAGTAGTATACTGTAAATATAAATTTTATAACATAAAAATATATCTTCTAATCGTTTTTCGTAAAGATGCTTTGTAAAACTATTTTCTGCTTAAAACATTGAAATTGGATGCTACAGTTATTGTCACTTGCGGATTTGCTGTTGCATCCTGCTGTACCCACTTACATCTTTGACCATACTTCCGAATTCCAAAAAAGTAATTGCTGCCGACTCATTGAAAGCAGAATATTACCATGACTTGATTCAATTTCTGCTTTGAACACACATATGCTATGCATCGCAACCACAGCAAAGAGCATAGCACACCTCTTATTTATCCCTATTAAAAGCCAATGCGTAATATTTTTATCTTTTTTTACATAACAGGTTCGCGACGTCCAAGTATAAGCTCAGTTCAAAGCAGTTCTTCGTCTATTCGGAGTTATAGTGCGAGAAGATGGGAGAGGGATAGAGAACTGAAAGAGAAGCGACAGATGAGCATGCGCCTCGCTCAGCTGCATGATAAAATGCAGGCGGGAAGAGATATTCCTAAACACGCGCCGACACCGTCTCCTCGCTCTCCCAACAACTCTACAGATGGACTGCTACCGTCTGTATGTGAAATTAGAGAAGTAAGATCATCCCGGTTCCTTTTCACTAGACTAGCCCTTATCTTAGCATGTAAATGTTGACAAGCTCCACAACATTTGGCGAGTAGTTATTTCAGAACCACACCTTGCCATAATTGTGGCTACAGGTGCCCAGTATTATTACGACCAGTGGACAAACAGACCTTAACATATCTTATGTGCATATTATGTGATGGTACTCTTATAACCAAAGGTCGAAATAGGTTGTTCCAAATAAGTAGATAAATGTCTACATATAGATACCTACATGGAGTGACACGGGTTGATTAAAACCACCAAATATTAATTAATTACTTTTTCGAACTCATAATGCAACTTAATGAATAAAATATAGATGCTTATATACATAATTTTATAAGTAATATCCGCATTAGTTAAAATAAGCTTATGCTTGTAGTTAATTACAAATGTTTACCATGGTGAACAGTTAATTAGATAATTAGTGCATGCAAAAAATTACTGCATTTGTTTATATAGCGCCCCTCAAATTACTTTAAAATCCCACTTCAGCTACTTAAGTGAGTAGTTTTATCTTACGATGCAGTAAAACTATTTCCGCAAATCCGGAATTCGAATAAAGTAATTAATTAAAATTAAGTGGTTTTAACCACTCTATGTCATTCCTTTCATCATTTTATCTACTCATTCGGAACACCCTATTCCAACCATTGCTTATAACACCTCCTCTTTCATCAAATTCTAGTTTCATGGATCCCTGACGAGGTTGATAAGAATAATTTAGAATATTTTCGACTTTTGTACTCTTAACGTGAGAAATGTTTTCAGACACCCATTCTTTTAACATTTCAGTTAGTGACAAATCCAGATCAACCGCTACAAGGTGTCGATGGACCTTGTTCGAGTTCCTCACTTTACTGACATCAGAGGCGATCGAAAGTTCGTCGATCCTTAGACTCCTTATCCTCGGACGGTTCCCCCGCCATCGCATGGATGTAGACCTGTGATCACACCTCGCTTACGAGTGAAAATGAACGTTGTTATTAGTGAAATATGAGTGTAAATAAAAAAGACTAAAGTGGCAGTCGCCAAGTTCGGAAATACAATCGATCGAAAGCATCACCGAAAACTTAATTTCGTAATAAACATTGTTTCTCTATCTCAATGCGAACGCTTTGCAATGAACTAAGTAGAACATATTACATAGTATAAGGTAAAGTTAATATACCTACTTTAAATTCAACTTGAAATAGACGTGTACTAAATGAATTTAACCCCTAAACAATAACTACATCTGACAAGTTAAATTATAAAAGTATAGTCAATAAAATCAATGTCTCGGTACAATAATAATTTAGTAACTACGCGAAGAAAAGTGATGATACTTTGTCATATACAGAAGTTTTATACAAGCTTCGCCTAAGGCCTTTAATAACACCTTTGAAAGTTACGTGATTTTTTTTATTCGTCAATAAGCAAATTTAAAATAAGAACCTAATATCAATTTTACTTAATTTACAATAAAAAAATGATACTAGAACAAAACGGGATGTTTACACGTTCTACAAATGTTGTGGCTCACCAGTTCTTTTCCATGTAAGAAACAATTAAAGCGCTAAAGTTGCATGGTGTTGCATTTTCTTAGCACCTGGTGAAAACACCTGGGCATCATATCAAAAACACACGCAACATGAGCACAAAAAATGTTAAATGGGTTATGAAAGGCTAGCTAAAAAAGATCTATATTTATAATAATAAACTATATAATGAAATAATTAACGTGGACAATATTACCCAATCGACTATGATTTCGGTTTTGAATCACTATAAAGCAGCTACTAAAATACCTTTATAGAAATCTTCCAGTTATTTTCTTCCACAGAATCTGTTTTTTATATCAAATATTATTCCCCCGTTTTTGTCCTCCGAGTTATATGGTTTTATTTTCTTTTAGATACAAATGGTATTCATGAAAAATGCATTGTAACAAAATAAGCTTAGCGAGCAATTATGTTATCTACATAAATATTTATAATATATCAAGATATTTAATTTTGTACTGAATAATAATTGTACTTATTATGTTGTATAGTTATTAGGATTTAACGTAATAAGGTATTAGTTAATTCTGTTATCGTTAATTAGTTTAAGAACAGACTTGAATCGTACGGAACTTTAAGACTAAAAACTCATGGAGCGGTTTTCACCCGCGCCCGCCGCAGTTGCAGGACTGCGGTTCCGTAGAATATAGATATGTATATAAAATTTAGTTAGCACATATTTACGACGTGTTTTACGGCCCTAGCGGGGCCGTTTGCTCGTGGTAGCCTCGGCGCCTGCGGGGTACTGGTAGAACCACGCGAGAAGCGTACGTCCGTGCCGGCAACGATCTCTATCGATTGTAAATAACAACGCGACTTGCGATCGCTACGCTCGCTGCGGCGGCTACGTGACCACACAAACCTAGCGGTGTCATAAGTTGTGGAATAAAACAGCTGCCCCGCAGCCGCGTCGGCCGCAACTGAAAACCGCACCGTGAGTTCTTAGCCTAAAATAGTCGGTTCAGTGAACCGTACGTAAAAATCGGTCCTCTGTTTATCATGTGCTATTTGTGGTTGTATCTTTGGAGTACAAATTCCGACACGTCGTATCAAACAAAGCTACCCTGACTTGTGTTACATTTATAGATATTATGTAAAAAATTGAAATACAGTGCCAGGCCCAGCCAGGCCGTAAATACTGCACATAGGAAAAAGTGTTGTAGCGTCATCAAAAGTGTTAACAAATAACATAGACTAACCGGGGACGTAAAATTGACTTAAACATACCCAGTTAAATGTAATAATTATGTACATCGATAAAATATTAAGAATAACATCCTTTGTATATAAATAGAATAATAGCACTTTGAAATACCTCACCGACTGATTTAAAGTTTAATTTGTCCCAAATACATAGGTAGGAACATAGTGTTAAAAAATACAGAATACCCGTTTGTAAACCGGAGTCGATTATCTGCCAGATAGGTATACCATGTACTTATCTTAGTGTAATTTATTAACGCTTCTAGAAGACTCCCTTGACAAATGAATAAATAAAAGACTGAATTACATAAGGCTATAAAGTATAAAATAAATTTGAAACCTCGACTCGACTTTATAGGCAAGACAATCTTCTTTAAACTGTATTTCAATACACAAATTACCTTAAATTCATTAGGACAAGCACAGAGTAACATAGTACACTATGAACTTACGAACTATTAGCGGACATTATGGTTTTTCGATCTATCTGTACTACTGACATGAATTTATGGTGCCGAGATAGTCGCTAGCGACAATGTATTTTTTTTTTGAAATACCCATTGTTTTTGCTGCATCGGACTTTCAGTCTTAAAAAAAACAAAGTCTGACGTACACGAATTGTACAGCGCCTCTAGCGGTCGCATAGAGAACCAAAATAATGCCACAGAAATGCTGAAAACAGTGGCCAGCGACTTCAACGCTATTGACTCATTAGCAGAGCTTGGAATAGGCACAATATATTTACTTAAATTTCAAGTAATACATATAAAGTGGAGAATATTTGGAGATTCTGATTGTGGTAACTTCCTTTACTGCTGAGTACTAACGTCATATACGTACTGTATACAATTCCTCCTATTGCTACGTATATCTCTATATCGACGATGCCTAAAGTGGTCTACTGTATATGAACTCCACTGTACATACAAGGGGTCAATGTCAGCGAAAAAAATAAATATGATGAGATGATAATGGAGGTCCATGAGTGTGGCACTTTTTTAGGCAAGTTATGACCAAAATTTTAGCTTTCCATAAATGGAATAATCCACATTACGTATATTATTTTATAATAGACATATAAATTACTTATGTGGTTCTTAAACATTTCACAACAAACAAGATATTCATTTAGACAAATGTATAGAACTCAATATCAATTGTTTATTTATTTATAAAAGTTTTCACTAGCACCGTGTCAGCTGTTAAACAAACATTTAAAATTGATAAGTTTGTGAAAAAAATCAAAATTAGTTTATGGACCACCTTACTCCCATACACGTACGTACGGTACGCAGAGAAAGACATCCACAAAAAATTGTTACAATTTTTTATGGTGCCACACCTTTCCTTGATACACTACACGTACCACGTAAAATAAAATGTTCATTACGTGTTTAAACTAAAGTACGGCACCGTTATGCCGAAGAATGTACGAGCCAATACAATTATTACAAATGCAGGGGATCTAAATAAAAAAAATCTCGCTAAGTATAACACGTTTCATTGGCTATCAAAGCTACCCCTCGCTGATGTAAACGGACATTGCTTTTTCTGCAGTAAAACCGTGAGTAGAAATAACGAAGCGGAAATTATTTTCCAGCCAAATTCACTCCAGGAGCTCACATGTCTTGAAGACTATTTATATTTGGAGAACCGCCAGTAATTTGTAAAGTATGTGTTGCGTGGTATGTAAGCAGATGGATTACGACATTTCAAGAGTACAATTAATTCGAGCATCTGAAAAATGTAGATCTCGAACAAAAAATATAGTACGGAGAGTGTTATTTTTCATGTTCACTCGATTTATCATCTAATAATGTATTAATAAACAACATTAAAAACAGCAATTTACGAAAGAGAAAAATGGACAAAATTATAAAAAAAATTCCTGCGTCTTAATAGATATGCCTATTTTCTATACTTGTAGATAGACTTCGAGGCTCTTAAATTGTCAAGGGACTCTTCTATATTGAAATAATAGTACCTAATACTAGATGTTTGTAGAAATTACCTACCTTAGTTATAAAATGTTAACGGCACATCAAACGCAAAAATATTACCTGTCGTTTACTCACAAAATGGCTATGGGTACATTATAAGTAGAGGTGGGCGTTTAAACGTTAAGGAATTAAATAACCTAACCTTCGGTTTAAAAAACCGACCTCAAAAGTAATTTATCCCCTAGTTTGCCACCCTTAGAGGTGAATATTTTCTTGAAATTAAAATGGGACCACATCCGAGGTACCTCCTTTCCAACAAAAAAAAGAATCATCAAAATTAGTTCACAAACGGCGGAGTTACCGCGTAACTTACATACAAAAAAAACATACAGACGAATTGAGAACCTCCTCCTTTTTTTTGAAATCGGTTAAAAAGGTTGCTTTTTAAAATAAGCCCATAAGCACGCTTTTCAATTTAACCGTAAGCGTTGGTCACTCAACAATTCAATTTTTTACAACATGATTGTTTCAAGTCCCGCCATCTATGTTCCCTAAACAAATTAATCCGTCAATGTGAATAATAATTTTATAAATAAAACGCGTGTTTTACAAATAAACTTACTTATCAACCTTAGTGGTCTACTCTTGTTTTTCGCTATCAACACAACGTTGCAAGCGTTTTTTTAACATAAAAGTCTACGCGCATGTACCCACGTTTTTCTAAACGATTTTGTAAGCTTCAAACTAAAAAGCGTTAGTGAAATGCGTTTAGAAAACCCTTAGAGGAGGGAAAAAAATATTACAAAAAAGCACAACGTTTTAACGTTTAAAAAAAAATAGGCTGTCTTTCCCATCTCTAATTTTATGTACAGGGTCAAGAGCACGTGAAACTTGACACTTAGATTTAAATCCAAAGTACAAAATATCAAGCTTGACGTGCTCTTGACGTACACTTCAGTGTTGCAAGATGGATTTGTGGGATGAGATTTTTTTTTAATTCGACTATTTGCTATTGTAAATCCTAAATCCCAAATAAGACAATAAAGTAAGTTACAAATCTTTTTCTCGTATCGATGGCATACACTATAATGCTTACCATCGCAGTGCAAGCATATGCCAATAGGAGCGTTACTCGACGATTGTTACTCAAGGTGCGCCAGACGTACAGGAAAGGAACGATGTTAATGTCGTGCGGGTAGACTCCTTTCGTGCACACCACACACAGTTAGAGATGGCGCAAACAAAATTAAACTTATCGAGTTCTTAGGTTTTCGCGATTGTTACACATAGGAAATGAAACTATTTTTCCGGATTTAAATCGCGTATATTTGTTTTTTCAAACAAACCGACGTTTCGGGCCCTTTACAGGTCCCATGGTCACGGTTGACTGAGGTGGTACAGTCTTCAACCAGTTATGTCTAATATTAATGCAAACCACCCTATTTTTTCACTATAGTTACAATAGTTATTAATTAAATACCTTATTTTTAATTTTACAAAGAAAACATTCCAATTTACGCAACATTAAGTTTTACAAATTATTTTATTGAATGAATTTTTATTAAGTTTAATTTATTATTAATTATTAATAGAAATTAGAATAAACTAAAACATACTAATTAGTACTGCAGTCTTATGTCTGTTTGGGATTTTTCATTAGAGGAAATACTGGATCCCAAACTGGTGGTACGGAGAAACCATCTTCCCTGTTGAAATTAGGATGTTTTTTAATTTCAATGGCCTCTCGCAGCATCCTGGGTAGATAACGGACTTCTTTTGCAAGGACCTGGGGTTTGTCAAACTTCATTGAATGTGTAGGTTTATCCATGACATGCTCGCAGACTGCAGACTTGTTTACGCGACGGTGTTTGACATCAGCTATATGTTCTTTGACGCGGGTACAAATACTTCGCTTTGTTTGTCCAATATAAGAGAGACCGCACTCACAGTCAAGCTTGTAAACTCCTGCATCCTGTAAGGGGATGTTACATTTCACGGGTCTCAGGAACTGAGAAATCTTCCTCAGGGGCTTGAAATAGGTCTTGATAGATGCACGCCTGAGGACTCTTCCGATCTTGTCTGTAACACCTCTCACGTAAGGTAAGATGGCAGGTCTTCGCTCGACTGTTGGTGGTTTCACACCTGTAAAGGGCCCGAAACGTCGGTTTGTTTGAAAAAACAAATATACGCGATTTAAATCCGGAAAAATAGTTTCATTTCCTAAAATTAAACTTATCAATTACTACGAAAAAGCATAAATTTTCTTAAGAGTGGGTACCTACCACCGAGTACATAACTAAAGTACCTACATAGACTTTTTGATATTAAATAATAAAATCTCAGTACAGAGTACCAAACTTCAAAAAAAAAATCCTAGGAAGGCCAGTTGGATGTTAAAGTAATTCTAATTGTGCCATGTAAATAATGTAATATAGACATCTTAGACAACAACTTAAAAGCTAAACAATTTTTAAATCTCATGCTAGAATATAATTTTACAAACTACATTAAAACACCTACGCGCGTTACGCAAACATGTTTGGATCTAATATTTGTTAATTTCAAAAATACAAATTTTCAAATAACCGTGCAGGATTTAGGTTTTTCCGATCACCTCGCAACTATTATGCAAATCAAATTGGCGAAACAAACTAATAAAAAAATAACTTGGTTTACCGAAAAAAGAATGTATACTAAATTAAATATCCAACGTTTCAAATCAAAATTAGTATTAATCAGTTGGAATAAAATTATAACAAATAGCAATAATATTAATGAAAATTAGAAAGCGTTCAACGATACCCTAATAAATTGTTTACAACAATGTATTCCAAAACGTAAAATTAAATTAAAAAATTACTTTAAAAAACACTGGTTAACAGTTGGTATAAAAATTTCATGCAAAAACAAAAGATTGTTAAAAATACTAACGCAAAAATCTAATAGTCACGTACTTACAGAATATTACAAGAAATATGAAAAATTGCTAAAAAAGTTAGTAAACACAGCAAAGAAAATGCACTTTATTAGAAAAATAAAAAAATCAAGCAACAAGGTAAAAACAATGTGGAGTATTATAAACGAGCGGCTTAATAAAAAACAAATTAGAGAAAAAAATAACATTACTTTACAAACAAATGGTATCGATACCCAAATTAGTGATCCTAAACAAGTGGTTGACACATTTAATAATTGTTTTGCATCTGTAGGGGATCAGAGCGGGAAGAACAGCATTAGAGCTCGCGGCCGCCCCGTAATGTGCCCAACCGAAAATACAATATTCCTAACCCCAGTAAACTACCCTGAAATACATAAAATTATTCGAAGCCTTAAAAATAAAAAAAGTCACGGAATAGATGAACTACCACCCACCTTATTTAGAGAATGTGCAGATGAACTAACATTGCCTTTTTGTATGTTAATCAATCAATCCTTTAACGAAGGTACTTTCCCTAATCTACTAAAAAGAGCGATAATCAAACCAATATTTAAAAAAAACAGTAAATTAGATCCAAATAATTATCGGCCCATTGCCCTTTTACCCACAGCATCAAAAATTTTTGAGAAAGCAATGTGCGACCGCGTGTATTCCTTCTGCGAAAAATATAAAATTTTCGACGAATGCCAAAATGGATTTCGGAAAAAACGATGCACCGCTTTAGCGGTATATAAATATATACAAGAAATTTTAAATATAATAAATAATAAAAACTACGCAGTTGGAATTTTACTGGACATGACTAAGGCCTACGATAAGGTGCAATACGATACTACTAGATAAATTATATGGAATAGGAATACGCGGTACATCCCATAAATGGTTTGCATCATACTTAAAGAACAGAGAACAATTTGTAGAAATCGAATTTTTTAATCACAAAACCGGCAAAATAGAAAATGTACGATCAGAAGGCAAAGTTACTAACGCATCCATTCCTCAAGGAAGTGTCATCGGTTGCCTTCTTTTCTTAATATACATCAATGACCTTCCAAAAGTAATAAATGAGGCATGTGTGCTATTTGCAGATGACATCTCCATACTCACACCATGCCAGAATAATGCAAACCTAAGTAGAAAGCTCAATTCCGTACTTAAAAAAACTTCGAATTGGATGGACGAACATAATCTTGAGATAAATTTTAAAAAAACCAAATTAATGACATTTCATCCACACCATTAAACATAAAAAAAGAAAAATCTCAAGTTTCGCGTATGCACTTCGAGAAATAAAAAAAACCACGAACTTACAAACCGCGTTAACTACCTACTATGCGTACGCATATGCTTGGCTAAGCTACGGTGTTGTCGTGTGGGGAAATGGTGCAGATACAACATCTCTATTTACTCTGCAAAAAAAGCTTGTACGAATTTTAGTTAATTTAAAACAGACCGAGAGCTGCAAACCCTTCTTCCAGCAACATAAAATTCTTACACTTACATGTATATATATTCTAGAAATGTGTAAATTCGTCCGAAATAATTTAGATTTATTTACAAAACGCGGAGATGTCCCCAATAAATATTCCTTCCGACATAAGGATAGATTGCTACTACCAGCATCGCGGTTAACTATGCACTCATCGAGTCCATTTGTAATGGCAATCAAAATTTATAATAACTTACCTGAAGATATAAAAACAGAAACGACTAAATTTATAAAAACTTTAAAATCATATTTAATATCAAAAAGCTATTATACACTGCACGAGTATTTCAACAATTGACAATTAGAGTATTTCCAAATGATTATTTAAATATTTAATTTCAAAAAATACATATTAATACAATAATAATCTAATTAATTCAAATTTCAAATTTAAATATTTTATTTTAGATTAATCTATATTGTTCAGTAATACCTACATAACGAGTAATTGTCTAAGTTAATCATCATTTCATTATATTAGTTATTTAGTTTACAATAGAATAAGTTTAAATTTGTAAAAACAACTGTGCCTGCAGTTGTTTTTAGTTTTGCTGTGCCCTTACAGGGTCCATAATGTTAACTGCTACTACCACCTAACATTGTAACATTATGGTCTGCAATAAACGTATTGAGTATTGAGTAAAAAATGCATTAGATAACTAACCTTTTATCAAAACAGAGAATAAAAAAATTAAGAGAATGGTCACTCTTCGCTCCTCCCTAGGTTTAGACCATAGACATATTATATCTAGATATGTCTGTGGTTTAGACCATTGCCCTCCTTGTTATGACCATTGGGCATGACAAGGAGGGCAGAATAGCTATAATTTGCTTGCTATTGGAAAATGTCTGCTATAGTCCATTCGTTTAGGTACATAACTAAATGTGTTTACATGTAGTTAAGTGCCTAAACTTCAATAATATCTTCATGCATCTTTTTATTGAAACATATGCTTTACATATCAATAGGTATAAAAATAGGCATGCAATTTCATATGAATCTAAGTATTTTTGTTTTGTATTTGATGGTAAGTAAAAATCATTTTATAAGTGTCTAATTCGTTAAATAGACATCTCAAGATTGTTTACATTTAGTTAAGTACCTGAACAAATGGACTATAAGCTCATAATCAAAATCACTTACACGTATTTACTTAATTTATTTTGCTTCTTTTACATGTTGATTGTTTAATTAATATTGTTGAGTCAATGTCACCTGTACCTCCTCCCGTAATAACAAATTTAAGTCTAAATGTCTACAAGTAACGCCAGTTCTTAATAACTTACAAACAATGTGAATATAGGTATAGTCACAAATATACTCATACCAATGATGCAGATATAACAGGTGGATTGCGTTCGATGTGCTGTTCATTCGATTTAGTTCTAATCAGTAATGTTTAGTTCCATTGCACACATATTATTATCATAATAATGATCTTTTGTTACAACTTGCCACGTGAAAAATGGCGTCAAATCTTACTAGTTACTTTTGGATTCTGAGGTCCTACTCTCGAAACTCGAAATCCATAATTAAGGCCGTTTTCCCACCATAGATGACCTACAGACTGAGTTTCAATCAGAACTAGAACCGAGAACGTATGACACGCGATTTGACAGTTTATATCGGGCCCGTCTTTATCGTTGACGGACTTCGAGAGTAGTTCGTCTTCCCGAGTAGTTTAGTAGCAGTAGAGCTAGCTCCCTGAGAAAAAGTTCGTCCAGGGTAGTACTGCCGCCAAGCGGTAATGTCACCATTACTGTGTTCCGGTTTTGAAGGGTAAGAGTGCTGGTGAAATTACAGACATATGGGACTTGTAAACTTATGTCTCAGGACAGACGGGCGCAGTGGGAGTGCCCCTCAGGTCTTTGCAATTTAATGCTTTGAGTAGTACTGTAACTGTTATGGACAGGCGTGTAGCGTCCCATCAGGCGCACGATTTGTTCGTCCCGTCACTTAATGTAATAAAAAAAGTTCTATAGATCGTCCATAGTGGAAAAGCGGCTGTAACTACGGATTTCATACTTCGAGAGTAGGGCCCCCGTGTGGTCTCTTTACCAAAGTATCTACTTAAAAACGAAACAACTTGACGAATTTTAGGGCAAATCCTTGTCGGACTTTGAACAACTGATAGATTCAATTAAATGGTCCTAAAATATTTAGCAGCATTGAAATTTCCACATCAATATCATAAATGTTCCCACATGAATGAACAAATGGAAGAAAATATCCAACAATACTGGATGTTTCGTGAAACATATTTATTAAAGATGTGAATCAACGTAATGAACCAAACGATTATCACTAATTACAAGTGTCTTACTACGATATAATGGATAATTCTTTTTATTTCTAGTTCTATAACATTATTTTCGTAACGGTAGAGCTCCTTGTCAAAGAGTTCGCCCACGGCAGTACTTCCACCTTACTTATTTCTGCCGCCAAACAATAACTTGAGTATTACAGCGTTCCGGTTTTGAAGGGTAAGAGTAAAATTACAGGCACATGGGTCTTGTGGATCTATACCTCAGTGTGATGGGTGCAGCGGCAGTACCCCTCAGATCTTTTCATTTACTCTGATTGCCACTGCAACTGCTATGAATAGGCGTGTCGCTTAGCACCAGGCGCACGACTTGTTCGTTCAGGCACTTAGTATCATAAAAAAAAACAAGTGATAATCGTTAAGTGAGTAACCACAAAAATCTTCAAATCTATGTTTTACGTAAAGCAATAGATACTTTATATCAAAACATTGGCTGTTTTGTAAGTTGGTTAAGTTTTTTAGAGAGATTTATATAAGTCTAGTTTATAGATCATGTAATGTATATTAGAAAAACTTCGGTATGTTTTCCGTTATACCCTCATGAAAATTCAAGTTTGTTTACACACAGTGCTGAAGACGATTATAATATACAAAAGTATTGTGTAGTTTTCCAGTTCGACGACTTAAATTGGCACAAATCCAGGGGTACAACGGAAAACATGCTGACAGGCATGGGTATTTAGAGTTGTTTATGAAGTTAGCAATAACGAAGTTGAGAGATTGCTGTGTGGCACCGGCCAAGCCTTAATTGTTCTGGGGTCTCATAAGGAGATTTAACAGTACGCGTACGTTTTGTACCTAATTATTGTAAATATTCATATAAGGTCAACCAGGAGAAGTGTGTGCTATGCAAGGGTATCTCTTTAACAGGTTTCAGAGTAATAAGTATCATTGATAATTATCATTATAATTATCATAATAAATATTTATTAATAATTGTCTGGATATTTGTAAAATTAATTAGACTAACTACTGCTAGCAATGTCGTTTGTCATAGACGTATCCAAATGTGTCAAATGTCAATTTCAAAAAGTCACATACCAAGTTGTTTTTACAAAGATTTTTCTTCATATTTATTTAATTTTCTCTTTTTTTGTCATTTTTAGTAAAAAAACATGGATAATTATCGAATATATATCGGAAAATTATCTGATAATTATCATGATAATTATCAACAAAAATAAACATCTTGATAATTTCGAACCCTGCTCTTTAACAATACCTACAAAACCTATCGCATTGAAATATTCCCTACGTACTGTCCACCTACATAATATACTTCTGGAAAGGCCAATTGCTCCGGAAAGCAGAGCCATATCGTGTTATTCCTGTACAAAAATAAACTGGGCGCTTGCATAGTTATGACACTACACCTACCTGTAGTAGTACCTACCCGTAGTCTGTGGTCGTAATCCATTTTCTTATCTTTGATAAGATACGCTTATATC
The DNA here is from genome assembly GCF_003589595.1 of Hyposmocoma kahamanoa. Taxonomy (NCBI): domain Eukaryota; kingdom Metazoa; phylum Arthropoda; class Insecta; order Lepidoptera; family Cosmopterigidae; genus Hyposmocoma; species Hyposmocoma kahamanoa. The sequence continues at coordinate 20,979,562 of NW_020653854.1, forward strand.
ACATACTGGCGCCGGTTGACTGTTAGTTATAAATTTAGTGTCTGCTTAATGACGTCATCACATTGGTTGTAGATAAAATGGACTGCCTGATAGCATTGACATATTTTGTAGAAAGTTAAATATCCACCAAACTCTACAATACTAAGTGAGTCATTGTTTAATTTAAACCAGCTTAGGGCGCCTTCAAATTAGACTCTTTTAGAAGTACTGCAGTGGTGCGGCAGCCGCGCGCTCCTTTTAGATACCTCACTAATTGTGACTGCTTGCAAAAGTGTGTCACGACAGTGGCGCTGCAACTGCGCTTCTAAGTATTATATGAAAATTAGTAGTTTAATTTGAAGGCGCCCTTAATGTAATTTTGAACTTGAAAGATGGAGGACAAGGTCATAAAATACCAAACAAGAATTTTGTAAAAGTAAGTAGGTAGCAATCAAAATGGCTTCAGCTGAGCCGTCTTAAAACTATTCAAATTGTACAGTAACCCTAGTACTAAAAATTACTTCAATCAATAATGTCATGGTATTTTGAACGGCATACAATCTGTTGTATAACAGCCTGTAGTAATAATTTAACTGGCAGTCCAATTTCCCATTGTTCTGTACGAATAAAAGTAACACAAAATTAATTGCGCTAAATATATTTTATTTGGAAATCAGACTTGTTTGTTAGAGCTATTTGGATGCCAATATAAAAGTGTCAATAAAATCTCATGTTTCTTTATTTATACCTAAAGTCAGGGTGTCTTCAAGTTAGATGATTGTAGAAGCGACGCTACGTCATGTTTGCACTACAAGTTTTCATGCAATCATTAAGCAATCTGCAAAAATGGCGCGCGTTGGCGCAACTATGGCTCGGTGCAATTGCGCTTCTAAATATTGTATGAAAGCGGCGTTTCTAATAGAAGCATCTATTTTAAAGGCGCCCATAGTGTGATGGAAACATGGCAAGAAATGAAGTTTATTTCATTAAAATCCCCTAAGTAACAATACCTATCTGGACACAACGATAGGCAAAGAGGATACAACAATCGTTACGTGTATGGGGTATTCTTATATCAATAATCTCTGTTAATTAAAAATTTTTGTGTCATAATTTTTTAAACTTTTGTTCTTATGTATTCTTTCTTTTAGCGTATTTTGGTTGTAGCGTAGAAGTAACTGATTTCTATTTTTGTCAATTATTTCATGTGTTAATTTAATTTTGATTTGTGAATTTGTTGCATTTTACTTTTTTTATTTATATTGTAGGTGTATATTGGCTTTATATTTTTGTTCTTTGTTTTTTTTTCTTATTCTTCCTCGGTATTAACGTTTGTTTATAACATTTTTATTTGTTTAATTTGTTTAATGCTACATAAAATAATTATTCAACTTATAAGAACCCTTGATATTTTCCTTTGAACAATGCTATTTCTGAATTAAAACCGGAACGATTATATCAAATACCGATATATCGTACAGCATTTTCAATTATATCTCTACAATTTTTAATTATTGGGAAATAAATAATTACTGTATATTTTACAGATTCTAAAAATGTTTCCTAAAATTATATAGCTAGAAATGAAATAAAATGTTACTATAAATAAAACCTTATTAATAAAAAAACGGTGTAGTATTTTATGATTGTGGTCACTATTGGTTGACAATAACAAGCAAGCTGCGGACGGTTGCTATTTACTGTCGATCGTTGCCTGCACGGAAAAAGAACCTCTAATGTGGGATCCCTTGGAATTTGCTGCTAGTACACACAGACTTAACACTACGGACTTCAAGTGTCCTAGAGTTGAATTTAAAAGCTAGACGTCCTCGGGATTCTATACGACTACAAGCTATAGTTCATTAAAAACCTCAAAGAAGTTCCGGACTCGAACTTCATTAAATTAAAGTGTGAGTAAAACCTATCGATACACGTACAACCTGAGAGCAAGCGCTACGTATTCGTTGTAATTACTAAGTTCTACCTAATAAGATTTAAAATTAAATACCTGAAACTAAATAGGTACCTACCTATTTACACCTAGTCATTATGATATCGTATCTACTCATATGGTTGTTTCTCGAATTTCACAAAGTCCGTGTACAATCGCGGAACGTAATGGAAGCATGTCAAGCGTAGATATCTTACATTCTCTCTCGGTGATAATAACAGTGCTGGTGTATTGGCTTGGTTTACTATTTGATGTTATGATTAGATAACTACCCTGCCTACCTATACCTACTCACCCGAAACAAAACTCAAACAAAACTATTCCGTATAAATGACTATGGATCTACTTTACGTGATAGGTAGGGTAGGTATTTACATTTTATAATTTTGTTTGACCTATGTAAAATTGTAGATAGATACTAAAGTGCCGATTCTTACTACTCACGCAGGTATGTTAAAATTTCTAAGTATTTGCCTATCAAACTCTATTCTGCACTTTTGTGTACAAAACTTGCTCCACTTCACTTTTGGACACAGTTGCCGAGCTGAAATAATCTCTTGGAACGAAATTAGACTACTCCAGCGAACGGCAAGGACACGCGACTCTTTGTGTTTTTTTCCTATACTTTCTTATCAATAACATAAGTGCAACACTCTTACGTACGTTACTCTTAAAAATACGCTCAGAACGGTTGATGATCGTCCTGCCGCACGAAATCGCATCGCAGCAATTCGCGTCGAAGTTTTCTGCGTGTGCTAAACAAATATAGTTAACGTACACTACCGCTGCATTCAGAGGAAATATTTCAAAACGCTGACAGTCTGAGGTCAGTGTACCTGTACAGAATCGCGTATCATCGTTCACTGCAAGTACTTGCGCGTTGCCTCTCGTTATTTGAACGATCCAACGCTCGACAGGTGTGTGTCCGTCTGAACCTAGCCGAACGGAATGGTAGCGAATTTTTGTAACGGATTGTTCATAGCATAATAATTAATAACTTACTGCACAATGACTGCTGCTTAACTTTTGTCAATGTGTAACGTACAGACGGCAACACATCAAGTTTGGCATTGAAGGGTCTCGTTCCGTTGCACTGAGCGATATTCGCAAAAAAGTGTATTGTATAGGTCGATGTGAATTTGTACTAACATTTTGAAAACGGGAATAAATGTATCTAGTTTGCACGTTACACAATTGACATAAAGATTAAGCTATCGTTACAAAAATTCGCTTCCATTTTTTTTGACCAACTAAAACTAACTAAGTACTAAAAAAAACTGTTTCATATAATTTTATTCGAGAAATAGAAGACAAAGATAAAAATACGTTTAAAACCTCATTTTGTCACGTTCATTTATTTTTTTCTTAGTTGGCGCCATTTTGTTTTCATAAAATGATCCGAGTATACTCGTAAGAATAATAGAAGCGCGTGCACAGTCCACTCTGCATCTGCATAGGATGGGCACGTTCGAAGTCCGAGTGCACTCGCTAAACGTGTTTACACGCTACGAATAGCGTCCGAGTGGTCATCCGAGTAGACTCAGTCTGAGCGTAATCGTATAGTGAAAACCCGACTTAAATATGCAGATTTTAAGTTGCTTTACAGCAGAGCAGTAACCACAGATAACAGTATTAATTAATGAGTGATTTCGGCACTATAGACAGTTACGTTTTCTCTTAGAGGATGGGTTTTCTACATGCCTAGAAATCGAATAGTTTAAACTGAAACCTAAACACTAAAAAAAAGAAGATCAATAAGACTCAATTTACATTGCCGTGGAACGACATATAAACATCAATCGCTTCATTGCGAAAGCGCGTGAATTCGCTAAAATTAAAAAGGCTCAACGCGACTGTCGTAATAAGTACCTATTCACCATCACCAGCCTACATAAGGGTCAAAAGACAAAATATATTATCATATGGATGCGTACAGATCTGGTGAATGCGTTGCAAATGCGCTGCGCATGCGCACCCGCTGCACGCGCTCTTCAATTAAGTGCGCCTCTGTAATGAAATCTCTCATATAAGCGCGCAAGTCAAGAAAAGATCGTAATGGGGTCGAGTTTTTGAAATTGTGTGCCTTATTCCCTCCCACAATTTCACAAGACAACAACAACAACACAATTTCAAAAACTCGACCTACACTACGACACTACGGTCGAGTTTTTGAAATTTGACTAACCAGAAAAAAGTCGCTATTTAGTCGATTCTAGTTGCAAAAAACTAGATTTAGTCGGTCCGCCGTTCAAAAGTTATAAGGGTGTTGTACTGTCCATGTTCGAATAAGCTTATACCAGCGTCACCATTTCTCAATCTCGAATACCACAACACTTAAGCTTAGATCTGATTACACTAAAAAAAGTTGTGATTTAGTCGGTTCTACTCACTGACTTACAAATAAATGAACGACGGGTCTAATACAAAAACTACGAAAAAAATGTCCCAAGTCAACCTATTTAAACGTAGTGACATGTAAAGGAATATGAAAAAGCTTTTAAATTGTAATGTCATCGCAGTACTGTTTAATTTTGCTTGCTTCGCTGTCAGTCAAACAAACGAAGACTAAAGCGTGAATGACGCTCTGTATACGATTTTAACGCCCTATAAGTTCGGACACTTTTTAGCGCGGACCCGACGTCCATATAATTGTAAGTCAATGGTTCTAGTCGTAATAATAATAATATAATAATAATAATAATAACGCACACACTCAACATGGCCCCGCACTAGGAAAACCCTATATCGCGGGTGGCATGGACACACACATAGACAAAGACAAATTACACCCAACTCACGAAAGAAATAAATGTAGGCCATACAAATATTTCTCCCAGCCCGGGAATCGAACCTGGGACCTCTGCATGGCAGTCCGGCATGGTAACCGTTCAGCCAGAGGCAGTTTAAAATAATTTTTTTTTTTGAAGGTATTAAGATGTTTTACTGTCCACGCTGAAATAAGCGTATTCCGGCGGCACCATCTTTGAATCTCGAGAACCACAGCCCCTAGCTTAGGGTCGTATTCTAGAACTCTACTCAATGCTCAAGTCAGGATTTGAGCAGACTTGAGTATGATTTCAAGCACTGGAAATACGACCCAATGGCAAGGACTTGAGTATAATTTCTAGTGCTTTGAATCATACTCAATTCCTGACTTGAGCATTGAGTAGAGTTCTAGAATACGACCCTTAGATTTGATTGCACTCCGAAAAAGTCGTGAATTAGTCGGTTCTAGTCGCAAAATTTTAGAATTAGTCGCTCCTTTGTTTACAAAATATTGGATATTCAATTATTTTCATTGATAGGTACATTTACGTAGAAAAATCGTACACATAATGAAAAATGTTTCAACTATACTCCGTCCAACCATTTATTTAACTTTTGACAGCTCGAACTGTAATCAATAAGTGATGTCCTAACGCTTTCCGCTTAGATTTTTTTATAGCAATCGATTTTATTTATAGAGAAGCTTAAATCGTGAAAGTGAGCGGATTAAAAAAACATTGCCTGATTGGGATCGTGATTTTGCGTTTGACAAAATATTGTGTACTTATGAATTAATAATTAGGCGATTAACACACTGCACGCACGCACGGGACGCGGAACGCGGAACGCGGGACGCGGAATCACGCGTGCGGTGACGGAGACGCAGATCTACGTCAACGCGCGATTTACTCTGCGCGGGGGTAACGGTCTAGCGGCCCCGCGTCACTTAAAATACTCGCTTCGCAGTTGATCGCCGTAGTGATTGTATATGTAGCCGAGATCCTTCTTTGACAACAATGGTTAATAATACAGAACTCATTCAGGACGCTGCACGCTGTTACACTGTCTATTTGGTTTTTGTTTACTCAAATAAAAAGACACTGAAGATATTGGATACATCCCTTTTTACGAACCAGATCGATAAATGGATAATTTCAACATCATTACAAAGATTTAAGAAAAAATGAAGATAAATTTGGTCTATTTTCAATAGCAAATATAAATTTATCGACGTCGAGATCTATTGAAGAAAACTGAACATGTCCTTAAGCTTAAAAATCTGCGCGGTAGTGCGGAGCGCAGTGTGCCATACCTTGCGGCTCGCCGCACCCCTCCGCGCGGGGGCGCGGTAAAACCGCGCGCGCTGCGCTCCCGCGCGGTGAAGCGTTGTCAGTGTGTTCGATGGCGCGTGTTTTCCATACAAACTGAGATACTTCAGTACAACGTTAAAAACGCAGCTCCGCGCCCCGTCGCGGGGCGCGGTACAGTGTAATTATTCGCCTTAATGTTAATGTGGTCAAGTGATGATTCCCGTTAATATTGAGAAGAATCCGACGATTCAATAACACAATAAAAATGTATTGTAATTATTTACAATTTATTTCATTTCATTATAATTTATTAAACAGGTAACAAAATTTATAACTTGAACAATCTCCGTTTCATAATCTGTTGGCTCAATAAATACACGTATATAGCAATAACGTTGCTTCACTAAAATTAAAAAATTAAAAAGTTGCACAATGGTTCTTTGTCAATAATTACGAAACTTCAAATTTCAAAAACTCGACCATGGCAACTCTGGAATAAGGCACACTTTGAAATTTCACTAGCCAAATTAAAAAGTCACTAAGTAGTCGGTTCTAGTCTCAAAAAACTAGATTTAGTCGGTCCGCCGATTAAAAGTTATAAGGGTGTTTGACTGTCCACGCTGGAATAAGCTTACTCCAGCGGCACCATTTCGCAATTTCGAGTACCACAACACCAAGCTTAGATCTGATTACACTAAAAAAAATTCGTGATGTAGTTGGTTCTAGTCGTAAAAAACTAGATTTAGTCGTTACGCTGTTTTGAAGTTATTGAGGTGTTTTACTACTCACGCTGGAATAAGCTTATTCCAGCGTGGACAGTAAAACACCCTTATAACTTTTGAACGGCGGACTAAATGTTTTTTTGCGACTAGAACTGACTAAATAACTACTATATACCTAAAGGTAATGTAACAATGCATTGCAAT
>NW_020653854.1:20986503-21089839 GCF_003589595.1 Hyposmocoma kahamanoa
TTGCCTTAACTCAACAGTACCAAGCACAAGTCCGGTCACGTGTGGAGAAGTACTGCTGCCACTATGGTATGGTTCTGCTAAATACGAAATAGCGGTGAAATTACAGGCACATGGGACTTACCAACTTATGTCTTAGGATAACAGGCGCAGTGGCCTGTCCATAACAGTTGCAGTGCCACTCAGAGCTTTAAAACGCAAAAATCCGAGGGGCACTCCCCGTCCGCCCGTCACCCTGAGTCATAAGTTGACAAGTCCCTTCATTACTGCTTGGCGGTAGAAATACGTAAGGTTTGCTACTAAACATTTTCGCCGATTCCAGATTATGTTAATAACTCAATTTCGCTAAAAATGACGATTAAGTTAGTTACAATAAAAGCTTAAATATATAAAGTACAACTAGGATTATATTGTATGAATAAAATTGGGTCCCAGCAGCAAAGTGGCCAAGATACTGGCAGCGTTCCCCCTTTATATGTAGTATGCTAATGCGTTGGATAAAGTAGCTGCCCTTGGTTTTCCCAGACCGTCTATTAATTTTTTGGACAAAATGTAGTACAGATGAAGGGCACCGGGACCCCACGGGTCAAGGGTTTCGATTCCAAAGGGTGTAAATAGGTAGTCGGAACCAAGGTCCTAGTACTTATTACTTTTTATTCCTTCCGCTAGCTCAGCTGCGGAGCCAACCCTCATGGTGGTGTGCCGGAGATGGAATGGGGCAAATGTGTCGGTACCCTTGGCGCCCCATACTCCAAGGAACCTATCCAGTTAGTTATGATAAGGAGGGCAGAAGTGAAGTCAGTTTTTAACACTTACAATGACGATCGCAATTAAATTTTCCTTTTTGACTAACATCGAGTATATACCACAAATAGAGACGAAATGTCATTTAATTTGTTTGAAAATTATTCTGCCAAATCATTTCGACAACAACTGCGCCCTGATTGGACAGCCCGAATTCGAAACACGGGTGTCGTTAATTGTTTCACTTCAAAGCGACCAGTTTAACTTGACCTTTGCTATAATGGACGATAATTTAAAAAATACATAATATAACATTTAATTACCTGTGAAATGTGATTCAGTTTATTTTGTAATTAAATGTTTTGCTGTTTTTTCCACACCACCGAATGGAACAGTTCCCATTGTTAGAGATATTATCTTTATTACAATAAATACAGAATATTTTTGGAATATACAGAGACGTACGCACAGGTCAGTTGTTGGCGCTATACTATTTCAGCTTTCTAATTTGTGATTTTGGCGCAAACGCGAGTTGATTTAAAAGTTATATAAGGCCCATTAGCCTGATGAGTTGCCAGGGGTGGATGGCCCTTATTTTGTCTCCATTTCTGGTTATATACTCGACGCTGACTACACTTTAAACAGGCATGAATTATTTATAGTAATAACAGATTAACTTACCGTCTTTAAGTTTTCCCAAGCGAGTTGGTATTGCTCCACGCCGTCTACGGTATCCACTGGTAGTCTATCATCCACAATAGAGCTAGTTTCCTCTACCTCGTAGAATAAGGCGACCCAACTATATCCCCCTAGAGTTTTGTACATTAGTGCAAAGAACAAACACATGACAATAGGACATATGTATTGGAGAGCGACGACACACAAGTAGTAGAAAACCGAAGCAATCTGAAATTTAAGAGGACAATTAAAAATATCACAAATAAATAATTATAACTGTTCTTTTTTAAAAATCGACTTGAAAAGTTCGTGAAATTACATCTATTTGCCAAGTTTTATTGAACTCGGTTATCGGAAAGTACGCGACACTGGGTTCAACCCTAGTTTGCCACTGTCTTCAGATTTAAATTGGACCAATACTGAGGCATTCTCTTTCCAACAAAAAAGAATCACAAAAATCGGTAATCAAAAAAATGGGTAAAAAAATAAATGAGCGATCGCGTAACATACACACACAAAAAAAAAGAAAAATACAGTCGAATTAAGTCTCCTTTTTTGAAGTGGGGGGAAAAAATAATAATATTTTTTTTAGGAAGCATACAAACGGAAAAAAATACGGAGATGAGACCTTCTTCTGCAGATCGATATTGGTGATCCGCCCAGCCTCTTTCTTCTGCAGGTCGAGGCGGCGCTGCGCCATGTCAAGATATGCCTGCAACTGACGCGGCATCAGCGCAACCCGGAGCACCACAGTGAATACCACGAGCAAGAGACGCATTGTGTCGAACGCTTGGCTTGTCATACTGAAATATGAAACCGATCATTAGATTTGCAAAACATTCTTTTTATAACACCAAGTGACGGGACGAACAACTCATTTTAGATCCGAAAAATTAGTTGCATATCTAGTTCAATTCTATTTGGGAGAACGAATGCCTCCTGTATCCTAAACCACTGAGTCTATTGTATACTTATGTCTCAGGGTGGCGGGCGCAGTAGCAGTGCCCCTCAGATCTTTGTGATTTAAAGCTCTGGGTGGCACTGCAACTGTTATAGATAGGCGTGGCACTTACCACTTAGTTTAAATTTAAAACAAAAAGATAGGCTGCATATTCCTGTAGAATTCTGCAGAGAACATTGTTTAGCAGAACATTATAAACTAAAGCAGCTATTCTATGCAAGTACACAAACTCATCTTCGCACAAAAATAACAATTATAACCGTGATTTTAATTGTTTTAATTAATCATTTATACAATTTTTTTCTTTCATTTAAACAAAAAATTCGACTTAAACACGTGAGTTATCCGTTATTTTTAATTAATACGTCTGAGTCTCACGGTGGTTTTCTATTTAAAATAGCAGGAGAATGCTTCTTTATATCCATATAGCATTAATATTAGATATGACTAGTCGGAAACGTTGGTTTGTTTGAAAAAACAAATATACGCAATTTACATCCGCAATCAGTACAGAGTACTAAAAAAACCGGCTTCAAAAGTTCGTGGATATACATCCATTTGCCAAGTTATTAAAATCGGTAACCGGAAAGTGGGCGAAACCGGATTCATCCCCTAGTTTACCAACCTTAGAGGTGAAATATTTTCTTCAAATTTAAAAGGGACCACTACTGAGGTATCCTCTTTCCAACAAAAAATCGATTCATCAAAATCGGTAACACAAATACGTAACATACATACATACATATAAAAGAAAACATACAATCGAGTTGAAGTCGGTTAAAAAATAGTTTCATTTCCAATTTCTATATAAAGTTGGCAAAGAAAGAGACGGGTCAATTGATAGTATGTAGTCGCCATTCATCATCCACATATATTTACAGCAACAGATTAGACACTCATGGGTTGCTGGCTTTAAAGTTCTTAAAGAAAGGTGTATGTTCTATTTAGATTTTGTACGCACAGTGGTTTCTCCATCCCAGAGAAGACACGTACAGTCAAATAGTGCCTTGTTACAGGCCGTATCCACAACAAGGTCAATACGAACGGCATGGCGAAGTTCAGATTGAGAAGCATTGCCTTCCATTTGTTTTCACTGTAGTATCTGTAATACACATTAGGTGTTTTTTAACTAAGACTGTAAGATCGATGGATCAAGTTAATTACGCCCTAACCGTTAAATAGATTAAAATGTATAAAAGTTTGAAGATATCTTTAAAGATTTTTGACGATCGACATGTACAAAAAATAAGATAACGACTATCTACTTCTTGGGGAATTTACTGCACACATCGACACTGAATCGCATTAAGCCGGTCAGAATAAGAATCATCGAGTATATAACCAGAAATAGAGGCGAAATGTCGTTTAATTTGTTTGAAAACTTCTATTATCATTACGGTGACAACTGCGCTCCGATTGGCTAGCCCGAGTTCTAAACAATTGACGGGTGTCATTACTGGGTGTCGTCAATTGTTTCACTTCAAATCGACCAATTAACTTGAGCTTTGCTATAATGGACGAAAATTGCAAAATTACATATTTCATATTTAATTACCGATGAAATTTGATTCCGTTTGTTTGGTAATTATAAGTTTTGCTGTTTTTCCCACACCACCGAATAGATCAGCACGGCATTGTTAGAGATATTATCTTTATTTCAAAAAATACAGAATATTTTTTGGAATATACGCAGCCGTACACACATTGTCAGTAGTTGGCCTGTCTATATTTCAGTGCAAACGAGAGTTGATATTTATAAGAGCTGTATCGCTAATGTGTTACCAGGAATATATGGCCCTTATTTCTGGTTATATACTCGATGGTCAGAATAAACGTAATATGTCCAAATAAATATCCATGTAATAAGAACGAAAAGGACTGTGCGTTTCGAAACGTGCGGAAGCCAAACGCGTAACAGCTTTTCTGCCCTTATTGCTTAAAAGCTTTTCTGATCGGCCAAGCCGATTCCGTGTAATAGATGTGGTGACTCCCTTACAAATTGACTCGATTTTGTATCACACGTGTCGATCACCAAAAATCAGGCAAATCTGTAGGCATCTCTTCTTAGGCTCCAGCTGATAACTAGCTTTAAGGCTCTGCCCAGCTTAGAGCTGAGTTGGCTAACCTTGTCGGCCAATATTGTGTACTTTAGTTTTTAATCTAGTAGTTATCTTCTTTTTTTTCAACAGGTGTTGTAGTTATTATGTTCTAATATTAGTTGTGAATAGCCGAATAAATGTTTCATTCTTTATTTCTTTCCTTTATACAGCACATTTAACTTCAAGCAACGTGTTTTAAATTCCAAGCAAAATCAAGGGTTTAATAAATTAGTAATAATAATAGTGTAATTGTGGAAAACTAGGGAATTCGCTTCGGATTCACTAATCAGGCCCTCTACTCCTGTTCTTCGTCCGACATCAGTCCGAAACAATTACTGTCAAATAAGTTTCCATACCGATAGCCGACCATCTCCTGCTACTTAGAATGGACCTGTCGTCCAATCTGAACTTCGGCAGATACATTGAATCCATGGCCAAAAATGCAACCAAGATGCTTGACATCCCTTCCAAGGTGAGGCGTTACTTCACACCGGGACAGTAGCTTCAGCTGTACCAAGCACAAGTCCGGTCCTGTATGGATTACTGCTGTCACTTACGGGATGGCTCTGCTAAATACCAACTGGCCACCTTGAATTCAATCGACAAGCGTGCCAAAAGGCTTATAGGTGACGCGGAATTAGTTAAGGCGAAGCTGCAGAGCCTTGAACACCGCCGTAAAGTTGGCTGCTTATCGGTATTTTACAGAATATATCACGGAGAATGTGCGATGGAATTGCATAATTTGATTCTGCCTTCCCCTCTCCATCATCGAGGGACTAGACGTGACCTTGGAATCCACCCCATGTTGTGGATATTTCCAGGATTTGCACGAAACGTTTCGCTTCCACATCTATATGGCGAGCCGCTAGAGAGTGGAATTCCTTGCCTGCGGACGTATGCCCCGGACGCTATAACTTGGACCTTTTCAAGGCGAGAGTGAATAGGCATTATTTAGGTGTGCATGCTACATCGTCGACCTCATCTTCACTTTCCATCAGGTGAGATGAAGGTCAAAATGTGCACTTATTTTTGATAAAAGAAAAAGTAATACTCGACTAAATTAAAAGACGCATGATGCGAATGAAGCTTCATACTGTCTTCACATTGTCTTTTAATTTGTTCGAGTAAATATTACTTTTTTGACAGTAATTGTTTCGGACGGATATCGAACGGAGAACGAGAGTAGAGCCCCTCAACAGCTAGAGCAAAATCAATCAACTGATCATGTAAAACGGCTCTACTTCAAAAGAGTGTAATTGTAAAAGGTACGAAAGTCTACAGAAAACTTCCACATGAAATTAGGAATAGTAATAATGGTGCAGTATTCAAAAAAATATTATTTAATTATGTCATTTTACCATTGACCTACAGGTCAATGTATTTTACCATGTTATTGAAGATTTTTTATAAAATTTACATTTCATGTGTTCTTCTGTTTTAATTTTTTTTTATTAGACAAACCTACTAAATTTATTAGTAATTAGACTTTAGTATATTTAAAAATTATTGCATTAGAATTACATAAAAACTTTATATGCCGCAAGGAGGATCACAGTGATTCAAAATTAATTGTTGTAACGCCTTTATAACCTGAGTATCATAATAGTAGTTTATGTGACTGTTACATAATGAAAGGTATTAAAATACGAGTGTGGGTTTATAAAAACATCTCACGAGTGTTTTAATGCCTAATTATGTACATAGGAAATGAAACTATTTTTCCGGATTTAAATCGCGTATATTTGTTTTTTCAAACAAACCGACGTTTCGGGCCCTTTACAGGTCCCATGGTCACGGTTGACTGACCAACCGTACCCATGATCAACCGTGACCATGGGACCTGTAAAGGGCCCGAAACGTCGGTTTGTTTGAAAAAACAAATATACGCGATTTAAATCCGGAAAAATAGTTTCATTTCCTATGTGTAACAATCGCGAAAACCTAAGAACTCGATAATTATGTACAGTTACATACACTGCTTTATCTAAACACATATTATAAGCTCTCTGTGATGTGTTCAGAAACCGCATATTACGACCGGCGAAATGGCGGCAAATAAAAACTTTTATCATGCATGTCATACAACCGTAATTTTTATTTTTAATTCATAGACAAACTAGAAACGGCCCCAACGATCATATCGTTCGATATCACATAACGTGTGAAATGTCGAAATTGTTTGCTATTGACATTTAATTTCGAATAAAACTTCATCTCGACTGATATTAGAATTGAGGTCAAATCAAATTGTTTTGTTTTTCAGAAATGTTGGAAATTTGAATGTAACAATAACATCGAATTCGATGCTAATTAACCCTTCAGCCAACGGAATTTCAACTGTCAAATTAATGACGGTTCATATTTCACACACCGCGCACCTCGCGCCGTAATTGATTTAGGTCGCTCTTCAGATAAATGCTCCTCAAATAATAACTACACCACTTAGCCTAGTTCTGTAAAAGGAATTGGCTTTCTAAATAATTTATCTATAAGAATGTGTAATGCAGTGAAGCTAATATCATTATGCAGCCTTTTTCAATCATTTTTAGCTAAATTTGTACAGAAATCCAATGAAAATGCCAAAAATTGTTGCCGGTATTTGAGCTTGATAGCATTAAAACTACTACGAATTTAACAAAACCAATTATGTAAATAGCTTTATCATTCCTTAAATAACATAAAATATAGTAGTTATTACATAAAATAATGCATTTACTTTGATAAAATAAAGATTTCACAACGCACTGTTACCACAATGTTACTTCTCGCGAACGAAGTTTTACCACAGATTCGAACAGCTTTTTCTCCGTATTTTTTAAATGAACGAATGTTTTTTGGCTATGCAATGAACGAAACAGTTACTATACTTGTCTATTATCAAAAGTTGTTCAAACAAACGTAGACTCTATCTTTATTAAAAACCGGTTTATAATCGTCTGGGCGAGTGAACCCACCGGTGGCTTCGCGCGTCTGAGGACTTTTTCTTTCAAAATGGCGTGAACCCCCCGGTGGTTTCCTGCCGGCTTAGAGGGAAGCTATCATAACATTTTCACAGATAAGAAATTTGTTATAACAAAACAGTTTACTTTTATGCTGGTTGTAATTATTCGGTTTTTGAACACATAGAGAGTTTATGATACGTGTGTAGATAAAGAAATAAATTATTTGATTTGAATCAATTTAAATAGGTTTATTTATTTGTGTAATGAGCACTACAGCACACAAAGTGCCATATTGCAAGGTCAGTTAGTTTAGTCAGTCAAAGATGTAGTAACTGTTTTAATTAGTTATGTGAAAATTTGTAACTTCACAAATTAGTGTAACAGTATTTTAACACATAAGGTATACACACATGCTTAGAGCTGCGAAGAACATTGTCTTCACTTATCTTACCTAAGTGAATCCCAATGCATCCTAGCTATTCTGAGACCAGGGAATGTGAACAAGGTCCCAATGATCGCAGCCCATACAGCTAAAGAAAACTTCAGTATGAGCTTTGAAGCAGGTCCTCTGCAATTAAATAGTTTAAAAATTGTTTTAAGTATATATTTTACACACTATAGCTTAAACAAGTTTTTTATTACAAATGCTTGGATTTCCGAAAGCATTTTTAATCATATATAGCTCTTTTTGAGCTATAAATATAATCTATAATCTTAAGACAAACTTTAGGCTGGTATCTTAGTATAGTATTATCTTATTATACTATATACCTTTGCCCAGCAATGGGACATAATAGGTTAATAAAAAAAACAATATACATATAATAAGACAAGTAACGTAAGTATTTCCATTTAAAAAAATGCTGGATAGGTATGTGTGCACGCCCGCCCCGAGCCGGATACGGACGCCACATTCGCATAATTTCGCGAAGCACTCGCATAGCACAATATAGCGCTGATCATGGTCATCCCATGCGCCTTTCATTATTATGCGAATGTGTGCGTCCGTATACGGCGGGTGGCGAGCGTGCACACATATAAGCCGCGCAGCAGTGTATGAATGGAGTTACCATACTTGTTTTATTATACTATGGTATTATTAACCAAGTCCTTGTTTCGTAACTACTCGGATCTTAAGGAAATGGGAACTTAATTGATAGTCCATTTCATTCTAATGTAATATTTGAAAAAAATTTCTCAGTCACCTGGGGCCTTACCATGAACTCTTATTACGATTCAGTTTGGGACCTAAAATGAATAATTGTGAGACAGCGCTACATGATACATGAAGTGTATATCACCATCCCGCTTTTTTGTCCTTACGAACCTATATGTTCATTATAAGGCCCCTGACAATTAAAATATAGAATGTGAGAAACAATGTCTTCACTAAATTACTAACCTTACATCTAAAGAGTTAAGGTTACCTTTTAATTGCAGTAGCAAACTGACAGGTTTAATAAATAGGTCAACAATGCAATAATTAATTTCTGTAAAAATTTAAGTCAAATAATTTGACATTAGACAACAGTATTGTAAGACTAAAAATAATGCATATAAATAAAAATGTAAGAATTTTTACACATGTAAAATTGATTTTATTGAATATGATGATGTTTTGCTACCGTGATATTATTATTATTGTTTTCTTTTTGTGTAATTAATTACTCTACTACTTTGTTTTCTTTGATGTAAAGGTACGTCTGAGTCAAAAAAACCTCAAAGGTGGTGACAAAAAGTGTTAAAACCAAAAACTAAGATCACAATTCGTAACAACAAATTCGTAAGGTCTGCTGACTCTATCTGTAGCTCAGTTGGTAGAGCGTTGCCCTACATTGGCATACAGGTGCAGGTTCGAATCCTGTCAGATCGAAGGATTTTTTCTGTGTTCAATCTTGGTATTAATAATTATAATTTTTATACATAATAATTAAAACTTACACAGAAGTCAGGCCCTGGTTCTCCAAAAACTTGGAAGCATTATCATAAAAACTGTCATAAGCTGGATCAACACCAACTTCAAGATTAGACTCATCCACAATGAGTACCATCATGGCAATCAAAAGAAATGCACAGAAAGCCACAATGCAGGTTGATCTCTCCCCCATTGATTCCTCGCTTGTAAAGTATTGCTTTGTTAGAGATAGAAGGATTTTACTGAGAATGAGTTAAAGTTTTGACAAGACTTTGTTATTCTGAATGTAACAATGTCTTCTGTATAATAAACATGTTTTTAATTAAGGTATATGGACAGCCCACTATGCAGAGAGTGCATGGAGGAGGAAGTAACAGCAAATTTTTTATTTATGACACCAAGTGACGGGACGAACAAGTCATGCGCCTGGTCATAAGCGACACGCATGTCCAGCAGTTACAGTTGTCACTCACAGCTTTAAATTACAAATATCTGAGGGGCACAGCCGCTGCGCCCGTCACCTAGAGACATAAGTTGACAAGTCACACGTCCCTGTTATTTCATCAGCACCCTTGCCCTTCAAAACTGTAACCCAATAATGTTCACATCAAAGCTGGGTGTTAAAATAGGTAAGCTGGCAGTACTTCCCCGGACGAACTCTTTCATAAGGACCTCAACTGCTACTAAAACTACAGAGCGAAACACCTTGGAGTGCTGAGATCACTCCCTGAATACTTCAACAAACCCAAGAGGGTGCTGAGGTTCTTGGAGGAATTCAGGTGGCATGAGTCGGTTCCTGAACCTACACACGCAAAGAATTCAGCCTTTTACACCATACCATACCAACAGTGTCTTATAGAAAATAAATTTGATACAGTAATCGACCAAGTTATTAGCTAATAGATACAAACAAATGTTGAAAATATAACTATATTTTGTCATTTTTGTTCAATTAACCTTTTTCATAAACTTGATATTTTTCTATTATATCTACAGTGGCCTATTTCTACATCCCATTCATAAATATTCATAGTTCAAAGCTGTTAATAAACTCATGGAATGTGCAACTCTTGTCAATTATTTTTTCTTTTACTTTAAGGATTAAGGTGATTTCGCTATATGTAAATTCATAAAGAACATATCCTTTATAGATACTTTATCACTTATCAGGACAGGTTAGTTATGTACATTTTTGAGATACAACACAAAGTCTTTTGAAAAGGATACAATGAAAACAGTACAACCAGCAGGCACCACACCATACTCAGGTTGAACTCGTCTTTCAATGGAAATATTGATGTATACACCTGAAAAACAAACAAGTGTAAGAATTTTATAAAATTCTATATGTCAAGGATCAATAAGGTTGATTTCAAGCTGAGCAATGAAAACTTTAACCATGTAATATATCATTTTAGAAAAGTACACAAAAATATTTGTACTATATCTCACTGGAAAGGCAAAATTACTAACATCCAAAAGGCCAAATTGGCGCTTGAGTACTTTCGCCTTTCCAGTGACAATATAATACAAGGACAATTATTATAATGTTAGTGGCCTACTGGTCAGCAATGCGAGCACTAAATGTGGTGGGTGTTCTATGTAGCACATCCAAAGTTAATTTAACACAACAAACTTATTGTTGCTTTTGTGCTCACAAGAGCAACAATAATTTTGTTGCTCTTGTACTTAGAAGAGCGACAAAATTATTGTTGCTCTTGTACTTAGAAAAACAACAAAACTATTGTTCACACACTTCAGAGTATGAACATACCACAAGGATTTCCTAGTTTAGACACCAGGTAATTTGTATGGTTGTCTGACACTAAGTATATAGTATACTGTTAATAAACTCACCTCTGACATAATATAAACCGTACTGGTATACAGTGAAAAGTCAACTATCCAAATATATTCTGTGTAATATCTGAGATGAACTACGTCTAAGGTAGTTACAGGCGCTGTTTCCAATTGTATGTCTAGGCTACGAGGCACATGAAACGTCTCTGGTTTTCCATTTGTCTCATTTTTGCCTCCCTTTTTATTCTTTGCTTTATCTTTTGGTACACCGGCTAATGTCTTCAATTCACTGTTAACTGGATACAGATATCTATATAATCCTTGGGAACACAATAACCATCTCGCAAATGAATAGCTCCCTAATTTCTGTATCACTGACACCATTATCAGTGTTATAACCAACTGAGCTCCTAGTAATGCCTGGAAAGTATAAATTTATCCAATTTAAGCATAAAATCAAGGAACTTAATCAGGTGCAAGAGATAATCAAACGATACAGACCATTTTATATAAGTTTTCATTCACATCAATGTCTATTCATAGTTTCTATTTATTATATTATTTTTAATTCTAGCCTAGGGATCTTCTAACCTCAATTTTGAAGTTTTGAACTCCCACTCGTTAATCCCACAAATAAAAAAGTCATATTATTATTGACCTACATTGAGAAAGATATACGAACATAATCATACGTTTAAGAAAGAGAAAACATAGTTTAGATGTCATTCGTTGGGATATTTTAATTTTGTAGGTTTATTTATGAGTAGCTTTTACACAGCTTGTTTCAAGATTATTGTTGTGAACTTGTTAAATTTATTTTTGTATTTCTATTTTACATTTCTAATTAATTCAATACTAAATTTATACAACCAACAAAGCTTTGTATTGTTGCAAGTAGCAATATATTTTTTTTTAATTTCATGTATAAAGTAATAAATTAAGTGTTTTCAAGAGTTCAGAAGCATCCAAATTAAATATCTCTGAAGGTATATTTCTGAATGTGTAGTGGCTAGAAATGCTGCCCAACGATTTTTACCAATTTCTTAGGTAAAATCTAATGTTTTGTGGACAAGTAAGTTTCTAAATTTTCAATAGAATATGAAGCATTTTTTCAGCCCTTCACAACTCGTGATACTAATTCGAGCAAGATAAATTTTTTTTAGATTTTTTTTAAACCAATTATTCAAAATAGTTGGGAGACCAAGAAAGCCACTCTGATATCCCAAAACATATGTCCGCGTTGCGCACAAAATGACGTGACGGATTCCCAAGAAAAATCATTCACGGTTTCGCATCGATCGATCGTGTCATTTATTCGGTTTCGTCGCCGCCGAAGTCTGTCCGCAGACTTATGCGACGGAGCCTTCCTTTTAGTAGGTAAATTTATTAGTTGATATTTACTGTGTGTGTGTCAGTGAAAAGCGGGCAAAATGGGATCGTTATTCCGGAGTGAGGAGATGACATTATGTCAGCTTTTCCTGCAAAGTGAAGCTGCGTATGCCTGCGTGTCTGAACTCGGAGAGCTGGGTCTCGTCCAGTTCCGTGACGTAAGTATTTTCCCTTACTTTGTATTCTTTACGCCCTCTTTGTGCTTACAATTTCGCAAAAACACATTGTTGATGTGTACTGCATTCAATCTACGACCCAATGGGGTCGTTTACTGATTATACTTGATGCTGCTCGACTCAAATAACACGGTTTAAACGCATTTGCATTGATTTCATCGTAACTAATGTATTTTTGTATGAAGAAGTAAGTTTGTGGTTTGTGTTCTACAAATTGTACATATTTATACCATGTTGGGTTAATAATTGGACACATCTCTCATATAATGGGATGTATTATTCATATATAAAGAGACATAATAAATTTACGTGAACTAAATAAGGTACTTTCCCTGAACCTGTGAAATAATGCTTCACAAGTTAATGATATCCATGGCAATTGGTTTATTCTGAAGTTAAAAACCTTTAATGCCAAGGTTCAGTAGTGGAAGAGAAGCACAAGGAGGAATATTGCTATGAAATTTACATTATTTTATGTTAATCCAGAAAAATTTTCAAAATGATGCATTCAATGCAATTGTATATATTATGTAGTGTATACAATTAAATACCAACTAACATTATTGTCACTACCACCTAAAATGTTCCTTATTTGACAATAAGTTGCAGATTTCATTTTGGAACATTCCCTGGACACAATATCCCTAAAAATTAATAACTAGGAAACCTCCTAGTAATTTTGTTATCACAAGAACCAAAATTGAATTGTCTAATTTTGACTCTATCTATGTAAAATTTTTGAACACCCACAAATTACTTTCTTAGTTTTGTAAAATACTGACACACAAAAAATCTATGTCGTGCAATAAGTTTTGAGTTATTAACTAGTATTTAATATTATTCTTTGTATAGTTGTCTATTGAATAATATGATTCCTATAAATTAATATTACTCATAAATATCATTAACCCATAGTTGTCTGAAGTTTATTGCCCGACTGTGTCACGAGGTCGTTACACATTTGATACCATAATAAATCATATCATAGTAAATAATGTATACACCAGATCCTTTTATAGTGATAAAAGGATCTGGTGTATACATTATTTACTTTAAATGTACTTGTTCATGTGTCATAGCAATACTTATTGTTAGTGTGTGTTAAGGAAAAATCCTTTTTTTATAGGAATTAATGAATTATTCATTTATAAGCTGAACAGGTTTCAAGTCATGTGATTTTTGGAAATAAAAAGTAGTATGTTATCAATCACATGATTGTGATTAAATAATAATCTGTTTATCCATCACTAATTGTCTTGGCTGACACAATTAATTGGATGAATGATGATTTGTCTTCAATTTGTCTACAATTATCAACATTAGGTATTTAATCAGATTATACCTAATGAAATTATATATAGGTATATATTTTGTCTATTATTTATTAAATTAATCAAGGAAAGACAGGAAGTACTCTTTATCCACTTACAAGTTTGCTTTCTAAGCAAATAGAATTTTGCCGCCGTTAATTGAAGGGCGCCTATGGCATTTAAAAAAAAATATTTATACTGTCGCGATCAATAAAAAAGGGCGATCTGTCACTATTTTTATTTTTTTCTAGGTGCATAGGTAAGGTATGAATTTTCCGCAAGAGAAAAGTTAATATTTCTTTTTATTTCACTTTAAATATTATTTTCTCGGTTTTGAGTTTTGTTACAAGCGCCCTTTCAATTAACGGCGGCAGAATTCTTGTTAGTTTGTGGTGGTATTCATGTTAGCAGCCCCATTTCTTATTTCATAGATACATTGGGATCCCGTTGCATACAGTATAACAACTAAAATTACGATAAGGTACATGAATTTAACTATCACATCATAAAAGTAGATACATAATACCACTAAATCTTTTAAGGTTGCCATTCTCTATGCAAGAGAAATTTGCTTCAATATCACAATCATCTCTTCCTTGGCAGATACTGAATTCAACTTTCAAAATTCATAGTTTATGGTTACTATTTTTGAGGCTATTTTTCGTCATCATATACATGAAGCTATTGTAGGATAATAGCTTTGAAGGCTATATTCACAAATTACTACGGTTGCCTATTCTCAGCCTGATGAGGTTGCTGTTCAGGCTTGTCAAAGATGCTGATTTCGTCATTAAGAAATACAATTTTTACCACGCTTCTATTCATGGTTATAGTTATGTGTAGATGGATCCCAAATATATATCGCACACTGAGAATGATGACGTCACTACACAAAAAATATTTTTTTTCTATTTAACGCCGCGCCGTCTTGGATTTGAGAGTACGAACTTTATAATGCAAAAACCCCCATGTACGTTGTTTACCTAGAATTTGCTACACGACGTAATGACTTTATGCTGTCTAAGGGGAACGGGGCATAGGAGGCAGTACAATACTGACATTTTTTTGGTAGTGACAGAGATTGCTGAGTTGTAAAACAATTTACTAGTAACTCTGTTAAGGATATCGTCATTTTTTGGATAGTGTCGTTTAGCAGTGGTTTTGTATTTAGACTAATATAGTGCAGGATTGCTGAACTAGACCTGCACTGGTTAGTGGATAAGTTATAGAGTAATTTATCCTCGTATTTTCGAACTTTAAAATTAAATTTCATGGCAAAAATTTGTTTTTATGAATTTTTATGACGTTATTGCATAATAAAAAATATTAATTTACATGAAAAGATTATGAGGTATAGTGATACTAAACGAAATTCTCAAAGATACCTTTATTTTATTGTGGTAGGTGAAAATTTGTATAATACTTCTAAAACTATGTAGTACCTTTATTTTAGCTTAAAAGCGCATTCAAAAACCTTCGTTGACTAAGAAATTGCTGTTATCGCAATTTTCAGGACTTTAATTGTTCATTACTCCAAATAAAAATTCTGCATTGTGTCACTGTGCGATATAGAAACTATATCACTCTCGGAAGGATTATCTTTACACTTTATACCTGAAATGAAAAATACTGAAATCCCATTCATACTCTAATCTGTCCTCCTTATAATAACTAGCGTAACCGAAATTTTTAGCGAAATTGAGTTAACATATCGGGAATCAACGAAATGAGATCTACAACCCCCTATAAGCGGTTTTTTTTGTATCTTATTTAGTTTTATTGTTAAGCAAAGTCTGCGTAAGTGACATTTTTTAAAGAAAATATCTTTAGGTGCCAATATCTCGAAAGTTGCCAAAATGCAAATGCGTTCGTTAAGGCAAGGAGGGCAGTAATTGTAGCTGCTTCCAGTTTAAATATAGCATTGAGTATAATCAGAAATAGAGACGAAATGTCATGTAATTTGTTTGAAAATTGTTCTGCCAAATGACTACGGTGACAACTGCGCTCCGATTGGCCAACCCGAATTCGAAACAATTGATGTGTGGCATCAATCGTTTCACTTCAAATCGGCCAGTTTAATTTGAGCGTTGCTATAATTGACGAAAATTGACAAATTACGTATTTAATATTGAATTACCGATGAAATATGATTCCGTTTGTTTTGCAATTAGATGTTTTGCTGTTTTTCCCATACCTTGTAATTAGATGTTTTGCTTTTTCTCCCATACCACCGAATGGAACAGTCCCCATTGTTAAAGATATTTATTATCTTTATTACAATAAATACAGAATATTTTTAGAATATACGGAGACGACACACAGGTCAATTGTTGGTGCTGCTGTTTCAGCTTTCTAATTTGTGATTTCAGGGCAATCGAGAGTTGATGTTTAAAAGTGATACCTAGTGATGATAGTGTTGCCAGGGAAGGATGGCCCTTATGTCGTCTCTGTTTCTGGTTATATACTCGATGGAATATAGTTAATTGTATATAAGTTTAAATGATGTTAATTGGTTTTCCAATAGTTAAATCCCGATGTGAATGCGTTCCAACGCAAGTTCGTCAATGAAGTCCGCCGTTGCGATGAAATGGAGCGCAAGCTTCGTTATCTCGAGAAGGAAATTCGCAAGGACTCCATCCCCATGTTGGAAATCCCTGGCGAGTGTCCTGAAGCGCCGCAGCCGAGAGAGATGATCGATCTTGAGGTGAGTACAATACGTACCACGCGCAGAACATGAACCTTTGCCCCCAATATCCGTTATACAAAACAAAAGTCCTAGGACAAATTGACGACTCAATGAGAAGTAAGAGGAATCCCATTACCAGGGACGATCCGCCACCATTCATGAATTTTTAACCATAGAAATAATGCATATTCTTTACTACATTACTTAATATGTTTATCCAGGCCACCTTTGAAAAGCTCGAAAACGAGTGCCGTGAAGTGAATCAAAACGCTGAAGCCCTGAAGAGAAACTATCTAGAGCTGACTGAGCTCAAGCACATCCTTAGAAAAACCCAAGTCTTCTTTGACGAGGTATGTATATGGAATGTAAATCTCTGCATTTTTTATTTTGCTGTAGGATAATTGCTTTAGGATATCAACAATTTATGTACTTTATTTCGCGTACTTGTTTCTCGCTCACGTTTTAGGCGTTGGTAAACGGCATTTCCAGGACTCTCCTAAAGGCAGTAGCTATAGGACAAGAAATCGTATTAAGAAGAAAATACTGCTATTTCATGGAGGTCTTAAAATTTAAAAACATTAACGTGTTACCGCTCACGAATTGTCAATTAAGCTTTTACGTAAGAAATCAGGAATCACATGATTTCCTTTTGTAACACTGTTTAGGTAAGGCATGACCGATTTGTTGTAATCAAGCTGATATTTTGTATTTAATTTTAAACGTCGTGGTTTTACCCTTGCGGTGTACTGAAAACGTGCTGTACCTACAAATTTATCAAAAGATAAGATACTGACACGATATTCGTGCAATCATTTACTTATGTGTACAAATAACAGCATAATTATATTTATTTGAACACACTTTCGTTCGATCATTTGATCTGCTTGTTTTTTGTTACTAGACGTCATAAGTAATACCTGATATAGCATAGACGTATTATACTAGGTACTAATTTAATGATGATTTAGAATATAATTGACTACATGACTACGTTAATGCACGTGGAAAGCTGTGCGCTGCGTGAATACCGATTCTAGACAACGGGTTGTGGGGTTACCAGTACAAAGCCAAGATAAAATCTGCTGTTGTAGAAAAAAAATAGCTCCACGGAGATGTCTCAAATAACGTTTTTATTATTTTAATCATCATAAGTTTTAATTTGTCGCAATGTTTTGCTTAGTGTCTCATGAAATTGATGCAATATAAAATACTCGATATTAATTCACTATTTCAAAAATCCAGAATTTAAGCACACGTAACAGTATCGTTGATACTACTAATGAGGTACTTCAATCACAGAATTTTCACTCTATTAACTTTTCCTCACAATAAAGGTCATGGGTCTTTCTTTACTGATACTTTAGGCACTTGAATACATAAACTAAATTAGTAAAAGACCAATGAGTGGGCTTCAAAATTACGTTTATTTTATAATTGATTGGCTCCTGTCTGCCCGACGTCAATGCCACAACCATGTCCATTGTTAGATTTTATTTTATGCCAGAAATGCGCAAGGCTATTAACATGAATTGAAATAATTTATATTCCTTCATAATTTTTGCTTCAAAGTCAATTAAAGTTGTGGCACTGATATTGGACACGTCTTTGACCTTGGCGCCATTATGGCGTGTCTGTGTACAAGATGGCGGACCCGTCACGCGAGGAGGAACAAGTGACTCTACTTGGGGAGGAGGGACTCATGGCAGGAGGGCAAGCGCTCAAGCTGGGGTATGCTCAGATTGACTATAAACCTTCTCTGAGACGCTTTGACTTCCCTCTTTTTAAGCTGGAATTTTTAGTTTGCTACTGGTAAATACTATCTGAGTACAAATATCCCATCCCAGCCTATTACAATCAGTTTACAAATCTATGTCTTACAAGTGAACTATAATTTCCAGTTTTATGTCACAATTAATCGGGTCGAATTGTGAGAGGAAGTCGAAACATCTCCTAGATCGATGTTATATTTTGCAGCGCTTGTACTGTGACGCTGATACGGGAGTCTACCGCTCACCACTCAGGCAAGCATTGGAGTCGGCCGGTTTATAGTATATCATCTACAAAACACCTCTTGACTTCTTGTGTGACGGAATGACAGCTTAGCGTAGCACCGCAAATACACCTTGCAGAAAGTGGGGCGGGAGTGCTCGAGTTAACGGCAACGTGAGCACATCGATTTGTCGCCAGTTTTATATATATGTATGTATTGATTACTCGTGAATACTGTGCACATTGTGGGGCAGTCTCTCATCAGCACATATCAAATTGACGATGACGCGATCTGTCTCTCGTTGTCATTCCTTCAAGCATTCTGTCCCCTTGGTTCTAATGTGTAGATATAGAATTGAACCCCTACAGAGCGTGCTAACCAACTGCTGCCTGAGTGAGTTTTGAACTAACAACAATGTTTAATCTCAGAGGTATTTATTTTTGAAGTCCATCGGTTTTTCAGGTCGGTACAAAAGGACATTGGCGACATTCATTTTTATTTTCATTCAGTCATGCTTTCTGTAAACTCTTCATCTGTGCATGCCGTTATGATTTATACTCATTGTTGTAGCCTAGATCACGAAGAGGTTATTTCGAAAGCAATTATAGTTTATTTAGTTATTATTATTTTTATTTGGATTTTCTACACTGTATTAAACACAAAGTAGTAGACACTAACAAGAAGTTGCTTTTAGAATTTATAGTAGCTAAGTATGTCCAGCACTCGTTGTGGTGACGCGATGGCGCTACTTTTTTTACTACAACAGGCATTGGAACACTTCAAATTCTAGAGACAATATTCGTGGGATTTACGTGAAGTGTGACGTCGTCTGGCCTATGTTTGTATGTCTGTTTATGTTTATGTTTGTCCGCTAGCACGAGGGTGGTGCCAATACCACTGAATCGATGACGCGAGCCCTGATATCCGACGACCCGAACAGACATATGGGACACGTCCAGCTAGGGTATGTATACGTGTGTACATACGGCACGAGTGTTAACTCACTCCACTCGACTTATTCCCCAACTATCCAGGGCGAGTGAAATTGAATTGCAGTCTTATTTACACCGTATAACGGTTTTGTTGAATAAAATGCTAAAGATTCAAAACATGAAAATTTTCTCAGTTTGTGACCTAAATAAAACACCATTTTACATACGTCTGCAATTAAGTTTCGCATCAAATGTGAGCATAATTAGCCTTCAACTGTTGATTATTACTCGTGTACTATAGCTGTGACATATATAATTTATATCTTTGTTCCATCGTAATCGAAGTACAGACGCCCGCGGGCACTAGCAATCCATCAACATCTTCGGATAAAGTTGACATTTTTATTATTTGATAAAGGTCGCACTCACAGCCTCATGTAAATATTTACTGTTTATATTTCAACCGCGGCGGCGTCTTTAACATTTTTATGTGAACATAGACAAGGCTAATTTGTTGCACTTGATTAAAATTGCGCTACGTAACGTTGGAAGACTAACTTATGGAAAATATTTAAAAAGGACAAAAAAGTAGCGCATAATAGCAAATTCAGAAAAACAAGATGTAATGCATGCTGACGCTGATTTCAATTTTGACACTAGTTAAGAAGAATGCTAAGATTCCACTAAATCCAAAATCTCGAATAATATAATCGTTTGACTGTAACCATGAAATGTATAGCTAAACTGTTGGTTGATTTATTCCCTAGTTTACGGGATAAACAAGAATCCCTGGAATTCCTGCCTTGGTTAGTAGTTGTCCAATTTGTAATTTTACTATATGTTCGTAGTTGGATTGTAGACTTATAGCATGGTCCTGGGTTGCTTGTTGTAGCAAGTGTCCAGTTCTTCAAAATATTAATTAATAAAGATTACACCTGGATAAATGGGTACCTGAGAAGAAAATGTAACCACTTTAATAACCAATGTTATTACACTCATAATATGGTCCTGGAAACTCGTCTGTCCTGGTATACTTGATGACCAAGATTCCAGAAACTCTAGCGCTTTCGACGGTTTCACATTTATTCAGATTACATGTATGAAATTCGATTGTATGTACTTATAAGATCTTGCTATTTTTTTAGCTTGGCTTGCTTGGCACTTGTGACAAGGCAAATATTCAAGGTCGTGGGTTGTAGATTTGTCAAGGGTACTGGTAATGGCTATGTGTGTGTTTTAGTTAATGTGGTTGGATATAATAATACTGTAGTGAAGGATATTTATGTATACAAAGGTTTGTTGTTTAATCAAATTTTGATGAAACGAAATTAGGAACACTGTTCAAACTAACACGTTTACTTTGCTTACTAAACACTTCACTGTTTATATCACAAGTATTCACAATCTAATGTACAAAATGTATACATCATCGTCAAAGGTAACTTGGACTTCAAGAATAGATAATGGACTTAGGTGCGAACATTGTAAATGCTGGAAACTACTCGATGCGTCCTCACGCTTTTTCTCCTGTACACTTTGAAACAGAAGTTTCTTACTATTTTGGTTCTTTGAAAGAATCCTAATATTACATAGCACAGGTACTAAGCATATCAAAGTGAACCATTGAAAAAGTTGTGAGCACGATTATTTTCCACTATTATTTTAGAGAACGATTCTAACAGCGTCTTGGTACGAGTGTCTTAGATATTAATATTTGTTTCTTGTGTATTTTTTTCTTTTTCAGTATACTCGTGTTATTCATTCATGTAATTTGTATAAAAAACGCTTTAGTCAATCTGTGGGTATTGTTGAGATTTTTTGACAATGAAGCGCGGAATTAACTGAACAATGACTGAAAAGTTTCCATTCCAACCTTGGTCAAGCCAAAACTTAATGTTAAATTTGCTCAGCACATTCCATATTATAATGTATGACTGAGTTTTATGGTGTAACTATGTTTTAACTGTGAATTAACCCTGTCAGAGATAAGAACAACATTAAATAAATGTCTCATTATGACGTCATTATTTTCTAGTTTTCAAGATACAATTTGTTTAATGAATGGTCCTAACAATGTAGGCTTCGTCTGTAATGAATCAATGTCTTTCAGGCAATGCGTTTAGCATAAGAATTCCACCACAAACGCAATATTTTCTCGTCGATTCGTTGTCAGCTACTAATGTAGTAGGATGAATGATTGGGTTGAATGATTGATATCATTATTTATGTTTTGATATGAAACTATTTCGGTATACTACACATCTCAGATGTGTGCAGGCTGCTTTGTTTATTTTAAACATAAATACAGACTAATAGAATTTGCAACACTTACACAATGAGAAAAATTCTGTAGGCATATCAACTTCTTGAATGAATGAATGAATGAATGAATTAATGAATTAGTGATTGCTTCTATTGTACTATTTTTTCTTATGACTCGATCGTCTTTTATCGCAGTTTTTGCATCGAATGCCTCCGGTCAGTGACACTTCAACGTCACTAACTAGAATCAGACATTGTTGTATTTTCATTGGATCCTTCTCTGTTTGAAATACCACTGTATTTTTTTCCCGCCATTTCCTGTATGGTCTCACTAAATCGGTGGATAAATTTCTTGTGTCCATTCTTGTTTCTTATTTACTAAACAACCAAAGGAAATGTGAACACGGAATATCAAAACATTGTCGTCGAATATTGTTTAGCGATTGCAAACAAAGCACGGAAATGTGAATATGGGATGGAACAATGCGCCATCGAGTCTTACTGAAATCTGACTATCGGTTGAATCTTCGAGAAAAAGATTTAAGATTTCAATGGTATTACCATCACTGTTATATTTTGTTATGGATGTAGTGTATGGGGAGTGTCACAACTTCGCAAGGATATTTGAATGTTTTTGTCTGGGATACTTGATGTATCTATTTGATGACCTGACACGGAGAGGTTTAAACTTTGTCTCCTTTTTTAAAGCAAATGGCTGAATAACGCGTTAGTTATAAATTTCATTGGCTTCAATTTTTATTCTGTGACAAATGCTTAACGTTAACGCGTGTGTCGTAGCAACATCGCGGTTAACTATTTCACGGCACGGCATCAGGGTATTTAACGACGCGCTAACCCCTAGATGACTGCATACATTTCATGTCACATGAGAGTAATTAGCAGTACAAAGAACCGCTAGATCTTGTGATCGACTATCAACGGGGACACTGCCTTGTGATTCATTCGCTGTAGGTCATTGTTGACATATCCATTGTTCATCTGTATACTGTTTTGATGTGGGATCGTGTCCTGATGTCAAATTATTTATAATAGTTTTGTATTTGCAGTTTTCAAGTTGCAGAGTCGATGTTCAGAACCTCAGATCTTTGTCAAATTCGTATAGGTTGACTTTGTGTCAATATGTGTTTAATTACCTTCTCAAAAGACGCAGTTTTTTCTTTCTGTTTATTGGTTGTGCCCTTTCTAGATTTCGTCAAAATTGAGTTTTACGCTTAGTCATTTTAGAAGCTACTGCAGGTCCTGTTGTTCAACGAGTATTGTGAGAGTACATTGAGAGAAAGTACAAGCTATTTTGATGTTACAGGACTGTTTAGTTATCTTTATATTACTTATAGGTACAACGGCATTTAAGACCTTATGTTATTTTATATTATCACAACGAACAATGATAAATGGGAATTAACATAATTTAAAGTTGATTTAAGAGTTCGGGAATGAACAGGGGAAGAATATCATACAAGCTACGAAGATGATTAAATACGTTCGTCTATCCAAAAACAAGTTTCAAAACAGCATCGTTTTATATTTCCAGTTTGCTGTAGACTTTTCCTTTAATGTTTCTATGAAGATCCGCTCTCTTCATCTATTAAGATTTTACAAAGCGGATATGTTATTTGTATGATGCGGGCTGTGGGACTTCATTGAATTTGTTTTGATTTGTCGCATGCCCTTTCAATGTCCTTATTATGTCAGAACATAATAAGGACATTGAAAGATCAGATCTTCGTCGTCTTTTTAACGACTTCAAAAAAGAGGAGATTCTCAATTCGACAGTCTTTTTGTATGTATGTATGTTACGCGATAACTTTGTATAATTTGTGACCCGATTTTGATGATTCTTTTTTATTGGAAATAGGGTATCTCAGTAGTGTTTTTTTTTCTTATTTTATATTCTATTCAAATATCACCTTTTTGGACGGTAACCAAATTTTTCATGTCCACCACATGTTTTCTTCGTAATTCTGTCAAATATTCAAAAAATTCTGTTTATAGCTTAAATTTTAATGAGGTTTTTCACATATATGTTACTTGTTCATAAAAACCGTTATATGAGTACGTTGAACTCTTAAATCGTGACGTACAAATTCTCGCTGAAACGAAAATTATCTTAATTTGAAGTGATTTAGTGTAAAGATTTTCATGTTTAGCATTTGCTAAGAAAAATATTTACTGTTCACTGATCTTGTTTTTAGTGGCAAAGTGATTGTTTTTCATTAGGAGTCCATTTTGTTAAGTTCTATATTTATTTCCCTGCATAAGTTTCTGTGTATTTCGTGAAAATACAGTTATGAAGATATTTCAGTTAACTGGATTGCTATGGTACTTATGAGTACCAGTTCTTACTGTAGAGGAAATTCCCACACTTGTTTGTTGCAAGTTTATTATTGCATAAACATTACTTGGTGAACTTTTTAGTCTGTCGGTCTAATGATGTATGAGAGTGTCTGGAAGACAATGGCTAAGGGCTCAGGGTCAGATTTTTTTATGATATTAAGTGACAGGACAAACAAGTCGTGCACCTGGTGGTTAGGGACACCGCTATTACATAACAGTTGCAGCGCCACTCAGAGCTTTAAATGTCAAGGATCTAAGGGGCACCGCACTTCACCATGAGACGTAAAGTTAACGAATCCCATGTGCCTGTCATTTCACCAGAGCACCCTTACCGTTCAACCGTTTACCGTTCAAAATAGGCATGCACGATTTTTTGTATCGTAATGGATCGTATGCCTCTGAATCGATTCACGGAGCGATCCACGGATAGGGTGGTATGCTCTTGATTCGATCTCACAAAAATCGTTTCAAAATTTGTAATAATTAAACACATTTATTACATAATTTAATTGCCAAATAATATAATTGATTTGCTTTTTACAAATGCTAATCCTTTAATTTTGAATCGATTTGCTTAAAAATCGCATTGAAATTAATCTATTAAAAAAATCGCTACATAGTACTCAATGGAATTGATCGTCATAAAAATCTGATCGTAATGTGCATCCCTACTTCAAAACCGGAACGCAGTAATGCTCACATTGCTGCTTGGCCGCAAAAATAGGTAAAGTGGCAGTTTCCCTAGATGAATGTCGTTGAATGGCATATTATTCCCAAAGTTTCCTAACTTTACCTTAAAATATATAATGAATCTTGTATTCATGTACATGAACTCGAGTAAGGTAAGGGGTACTCGAGTGTCCTTTGTGCGTTAAGACTTCGCCGGCAAATCCACCCAACTCACGACTTCGCTTACATTTCGTAAAGATTTTCCTAAAATAATCACTGCGTCGAGAATTTGTGCCCGTTGTGTCGCCAACCCTTTTATATACAAATTGTAGATAACTGTTATTTGTGTTCAGACTATCGAAAAGAAAACTTTCTTAAGTTGATAAAGATAGATGAAATAATATTTCTGTGTCACTATCTATTTATTCTATTTAATCTGATAAAGAATGTGAATACATTCCGAGGTATTACATTCTTTTACATAACTCTTTCTACATAAATATGTCTAATAATTATAAATGCATAGTGTATCTATCTGTTTACTTGATTATTTTATTACATCAAATTCCATCTTCTTCACTATTTGTTATTTATTTTTTGCAAAGATTGCGTATAACAAATAAATACCTATTAAAAACTAGTACATACCAAAAACAAACAACATGTATTATACTTCTATAGCATATCGTTCTCATAAAGTTGCATTATTGGTAATTTAACGATTTTCTGTTGAATGAATAACACGAGATTTATGTGAATAGTTTCTAAGGCGTACTACAATAAAGGGGACAATAATAATGGTTGAGAAATATCCACGTATACGTGGAGGTCTTTTAAATGGATTACGTGCTCGCTTGTTTAAGTTTTAAGTTAACTAGAACATTTTAAATAAATAAATAATTCATTATTCTTGCTTCAGATAACTGAACCCATTTGTTTTATAACTACGCTAGTAATAACACACTATGTTCGTCGTGACGGAATTAAAAATTGAATTAATTAGGACTTGAACATTGTGTCCGAGCATTGGCTAGTCCACTCGGCTCGCGAACGCCTTCAAATTACAATTGGCGCTAGACCGCAAATAACTTCATTTTTAATTTAAATACAAGATTTTCTGATATTTTCTTATGACTTACTTAATAGAAAATTGATTATGATTTATAATAAGGTTCTTGGTTAATCAATGAATGCATAAAGCATACCAGTACCTAATTTAACTAAATTATATCTTGCTTGAACGTTTGACAGATAATTTGTGGAAATAATTAATGATAACATTGATATTCTGTATTTCCGGTGGTGTACTACCGCTTGAACATTTTCTACCAATTATATGAAAAACTTGTCAGTGTTGCCGTTTAAACTACTTCTTTTTTCTAGCATACTAATTATCTGTCAAACTTTTAACCGGTAATTAGTGATAACAGTGGTCTAAATGGCAACACTGAGCTGGCAAGCCGTAATATCTATGCCACGGGGCTGTCTTTTGTCCACCACACTTAAGGTGGATTCACAATGAACAAATTCTTATCGCGTAGGTCATATAGCATGACCTTGAGTCGACCAGTCAGGAGCTAAAGTCGCATCTCCTGATTGATCATCCCAAGGATATATCGCGCAGCGCGATAAATTGCTGCAATATGTATATTGCTAGAATTTGTACATCGTGAGTCCACCTTTATCGATGCGGAATCGGCAATCACATAAAGCCGTCGACTCTCGAGTTTGGCCGCCATCGGCGAATTTCTGATTTACGTGTTCGGAAATTCGCTGGAAGCCGATTCGTCGCCAACCTGTCATGTCGTCCGAACCGAAGCGAGACTTTTTCGCTCTTATTGCATGGACTTAAAGCTTTTTCTGAATGTGATTCCGCGACAACAAGTGCGGTGACTCCGTTAGGCGATTGACCTGTATTATAATTATACTTGTTGATAAAGCTACTGTGGCATATAATAGAAGAGATAAAAGTTCTAAAATTGATTGGTACATTGACTTACTTCTGTCTTTGTAAGTCAAATACGTTAGAGCAGGGTTTTTTAACCTGTGGTCCATGAACCCGTAAGGAGTCCGTGTGATGAACGCCGGGGTCCATGGCGAGCCTACCTAACAGAACAACAACCGTCGCACTAACTAATCATTAAGTAAAGTTTAATCTCAATCAATAATATAAGCTAGTTAAAGCTAAACCTAGTTTTTTATCTTTTCCGTGGGCTCTTTGACATTTTGAGAGAGGTACATGACTAGGAAAACTCTGCGTTCAGTAAAATCTTTGTTAAAACGTTTCATGTGCGTCAGTGAACATTGATGAGCCTTGACTTAGCCACGATTCTAAAAGTATCGAATATATAAGATAGTGCTAAAAGCACTATCAAAAAACGTTGCGACTATTGCGACTGGATAGATATAAAACAGTTTTACTTCCATAAAAACATGTGGTT
This sequence comes from Hyposmocoma kahamanoa, assembly GCF_003589595.1. Classification (NCBI taxonomy): domain Eukaryota; kingdom Metazoa; phylum Arthropoda; class Insecta; order Lepidoptera; family Cosmopterigidae; genus Hyposmocoma; species Hyposmocoma kahamanoa. The sequence goes on from NW_020653854.1 coordinate 21,013,850, forward strand.
AGATGTGGATTGGCTTATACATCAGACGAGAATCTTTACCTGTTGACTGGTTCGTTATACGAGCATGCGTATAAGGAAAAACATAAATTTAATACCGATATTTTGTAGGTATATGCTACTCTTGTAAAACCACATAAATGAGCGTTAAAAAGTAGATACTGCTATAAAAATAAAGAAGAAACTTACCCCATATATCATTTACGAGTGCGATAATATTTTTCATCTGCACATAAGAATAGTCCAATCAACTGTTTGAGTTTTGTATGTTAAAAATTGGTAAAGACTGTGGTACTCGTAGTACAAGGAATTCCCTACTTTCAGATTCAGGTAATTAGGGCGATTATCTGTCACACTTATCACTTCATTAGCAATTACGGTCCAAAATCGCTTTTAATATCCCCCACTCTTAAAGTTCAGTTTACCCAGCAGACTTTAGACTCTACCTTAAAGTGTGGAATAAGCGGAAAACGTAATTACGTCTCAGCGTTTTAATGACATAAAGTAATATTATATTCTTGAAAGTTTACTGGTCTCCAGTCTCCAGATGGTAAATATAAATCGTTAACAGACGGACTTGGAATACTGCCAAAGTGAAGAGGCGCTATCTCTTGTAGAGAATGTATGATGTAATATTGTGATGAATATGTATATGAATAATAGTTGTACAGCCGTCAAGCGTTATCTAATTTTTTTAAATCAGCTCTGCTGTGTCTTCTTCTGGTCTGAATGGCTGATTTCAACGCCCACCACCCCAAAAAAATAATTTAAAACATATTTTTTTTATATTAACACAAAAATTTACAGGGAAAAAAATATGTTTGTGGTGTGGTTTATATAGACAATTCAAGGTTTTTTTTCTTTCAAATGGTAGCACACCCTGATCAGCATCATCGCCCCCCAATTGCTTCCGAGGCCCCTACCGCCTCTTCTACGCTCACTGGCGGTAGATACCACTTTGGGAAACTATGGTCTAGGTAATGCCCAGGAGTTAACTAATGTCGTTACTCTCTTTCTTATAGTACAGTAAACTCATAAACTTCATAGTTGTGACTTGAAATGTCAAGGTTAAGGTGTCAATTAGTGTGATTTACTGGCACTTTATTATTATCCTAGTATATATAGTAAACTGCTTCCGTGAACGAACGGTTACCATGCTGGATTGCCACGCAGAGGTCCCGAAATATTTCTATGCCCTACAATTATTTCTCTCGTGAGTTTGGGTGTAATTTGTGGTTGTCTATGTGTGTGTCCATGGCACCCGTGATACAGGGCTTCCCTAGTGCTAGTCTATGAATGTGTGCATTATTTGTTATTAACGTAAAAAGCTCTTAACATGTTTAAGCTCTTCGAATAGTTATTAATTGTGACCCCATAGACGTTCATTACTATAACTTATAACTTTCCAATATTTTGTTAAGTTTTCTTCGGTTCGTACAGATCTGGACGCCTACCAGTGGTTGTGCAGATTTTGTTCCATGACGAAACCTCGGTCGATGTTGTCACCATTAGAAGGAAAATCTTTTCATCGCGATTTAATACGTAAAATAATAATATCATGTGACAGGAAGATCAAATCGTGCAACAAGTCGTGCGCCTGGTGGTAAGCTACACGCCTATAAATAACAGTTGCAGTGCCATTCAGAGTTCCAAAGATCTGATAGGTACTGACACTGTGCGTGTCACCCTGAGACATAAGTTGACAAGTCCCATGTGCCTGTAATTTCACCAAAACATTTATAGTTGATTGCAGCAGTGAACCATGCTTAAATATACAGCTTTCTTATAATGGTAATGTATATCAGTACTATGTACACAATATATTCTGATTACCAGAAAATAAAACTAAAGGTTACAGTTACTAAATCTACACAAACCTACATGAACGTAGGGTTGTTCTTTGACGCAAAAGTACATCAAACCTTTTTCATTTGCACGTGCAAACCCGAATGGATGAAATTGGACTCATTAATTATGTTGTTACAATAATTAATTAAGCTTATTAATTTATTTGAATACGAAATTGAAGCAAAGATGAGTGAGTGTACATTCTTACACCAAAGAATGTTGTTTTTTCCTCTTTGTCGGTAATTCCCATATTTTTGAATGAGTTTACTTTTAGCCGTAAGCGTTTTGGCGACTTTTAACAGCGATATGAACGCGCGATTGCATTGATACATTTACATTTGAGATACATAGAGAGATTTGAGAGAGATAGGAATACATTTGAGATTTATAGGTCGTTGCATTGATGCCAACGCGCGACTGCTTCGTTGCAGTCGCTTAAGTTGAATCATTAAAAATGTGCATTGCGTTTACATCGTGTTTGCATCGCGATTGTATCGCTGCTTTAGTAGTACATGTGTGTAAAGATAGACGATTAGCGACTTCATCAAGACTGAATCGTTGCAGACGCGTCGCTAAAAGTAACGTGTTTAACCGCTCTTCAGGTGGAATTGCGTTGAGTTTGTTGATAGTACTTATTTGACATGTCAAGATTATAACAACGGCGGGGCCAAAAGGAGTATTATGTTATTCACTCTCTGTGATAATTAAAAGATTTTGCCATGAATTTGCGAATTCGCCACTGTAATGTAAATATAAAGTAACAATTTCGTCGTAAACCTTTCCATCATCGCATCGTTGCGCGTAGGCGCCATCGCACATATAGCATTAGTCACAATATTCACGCGATATCGGAATGTAACATTCATAACCAATTAAATTAATTAAACAAAAAATAACAAATCATGTTCGAAAAAGGCACGTACCTACTAAAAAGTTGAAAATTATTTATCAATCCCATTTAGGTATTTGTTTATGAAATCGGCGAATTTATTATTTCAATATAAATGAAGTTGATAAGTATTTGCTTCGGCCCAGATAATAGAGAAATTATTTTTCGGTTATTATTTTATCACTCGGGTGTAGTTTAGCTAGGATATTTAATTGGTAGAATTTTTACGGAGGCCTTTCTGATTTACTTTTCTCTGATAATTATAACATTTACATATTTTATGAACTTTCGCATGATAGCTTTCAATCTTTATTTCTGTTAAGATAATCTGTATGCAGACGGCCTGTCAAAATATTAAGCCTAGGTACAAAGATCTAACACAATTTTAAAAAATGCAAGAAATGATTCCTCATACAAATTTGGCATGCATCGTGTCGTAACTTATCAATGCTATTATAATTAAAGGAAATAAAGTCTACGTACAGCATGAATAAAATTATACTTATTGTCCATGAATGTAAAAAAAATACTGAAGTAAATTTTTATAACGATGTGTGTTTTACACAACATTAGTAGAGATGTAAACGAACATTTAAGATGTGAACAATATAAATAAATTAAAATTTTCATAGTTTATTTTCTAACACAAAATGTAAATTATAGAGCTTTTAAAGGAAAACTTGACAATAAACCGGTACCAAAACTACTGAAATTTCACTAATAAGTACCGGTATTTACAAGACCAGTGCTGGAACTTTAAGTAAATACATGTATTATTGAAACTCAGTGACGCAGATACTTAGATTTAATAATAAGTTAACGTTAATTATCGCACCTTTAGAATGAAAATGACCTAAGAACAAAAAATATTTTATACCGTAAAACGACTAAAAAATATTGTTCGTATGGATGTTAATTTAGAAGCGACTCAACAAGGCTCGAATGGCACATACTCTTGAAGATGTTGTAAACCGCTAGTGTGCCATGACCAAGTTTCACGGCAATAAAATAGAATACTCCGATAATTTATTTCATAAAGTTGAAAGAAAAAGAAAGGCTGTAACAAGAAAAGTGTATAAAAACAGGTACACGGCTACAAAACACACCCTACTTAAGTACAAAAAACGTGAGACAGACTTACCCCGAAAGACCGAGTTATACAATATTACTAGGTTAGATTGGTATTAAAATTGGCACGTGATTTAGTTTGGGAACTGGTATAAGAATCAAAATTAGACGAGCAGCTCTGCTCGCTTCAGCGATTAAGCAGCGAGTGACGCGGAGTGGAACAAAATGAGAATGACGAGGCATAGGAACTAAAGAACGATTCAACATTCGAAAACAAGTGGCCAGGAATCAGAGAAAAGGAGATAAAAAGGTGGGATGGCGATGGAAGGAGGTCACATCGTCACAATACCCTGTTTGGTTCTCTTTGATATGTTTAAAATTCCACTTCCGCGTCGGTATGTAAAAGCCGCATTTAGTGTTGAATCTGTATCTGTAAAACCAACACGCCACCACTGTTGGTGAAAGAATGGCAGATTAGCAAATAAGCTGATTTCGTTCCGAAAATTATCATTAAATTTTCATCAAACGCAACTTTATTACTCGAGGACTCTCTTTCACAATTAAAACGACCATAAATAATTTGTTGCGTAGCTGTTGAAAATAAATAAGTAAATTATAATAAAATTGTTTAAAGGAATAATTAAATATTACGTCGTCACTACGTTGTCGTAAGACATCGTAGACATTAGTAAGACATCGACACGTTCGCGTCGGTTCGAATCCGGCCGGATCGAAGGAATTTTTTCTGAGTGTTCGATCTTTGTATTAATAATTATAACAAACTAGTGGAATAATATCACAAAAAGTAATTTAATATCAATTCAATAAAAATTTAAAAAACGAAATACTAATTATGCGAATTAATGTAAAGTATGACACATGTACCTGAACTAGGAGAATCTGTATTTTTGGTAAAAAGTACTAATTGTACAGGTGGATGTTAAATTATAAACAAAGAGACTTAATTGTTAGGTCAAATGACAACAAAAAAGTACAGTAAAAAGTGACCTTATAGCGACTAGTTTATGTAAATTATATTTCTCAATTGTTAAATATTAAAATTATCAGTAACATTTTTTGAGGATATAAAGCTGAATGTTTCATCATTGTTTTCTAGAACTGACTAGGCCATTGCCTGTGCTTCAAGAATAGTAAATGAAATAATGTGATAATATCACAACTTCAAAACTTATTTCGCGTGTTCCCAAAAACTTGAAATTTTGTGTTGGGCCACTTTCATTCTTAAGCTGCGTTATGTAATATACTATAGACTTACAAAATAACGTTACATACCAAATAACTATTTAAAATGATACATAGGCAACAGACATCAAACTTTGCACTTAAGATTTGAGATCAACTATATTTATTTATTTAGACACAATAACTGTTCTCAAACTATGTACGATACTTAATAGTAATTTTATACTATAATACTCTTTAGCTTGGAAGAATTATGTACAACATTGAAATGAAATAGATTTAGTTAAATATCCTATTTAAAAATGAAAAAGAACTTTTATAAAATTTGAAAAGAAAGATAACTTCGTACAAGGTAGTCCATAATCTAAAGTGTAAAACCCAGTGTTCTAGTGACTATACATTTCGTCGCTTAAGTTTGTAAAAGAGTTTGCTATGTATGTCATATGCCCCATGTAAGCACCAAAGAAAAAATATTTAAAAAATCTGCATGTGACGCCCACTGCTAGAAGCAAGTAGGGTAGTGTGTTAAAGCACTCGTACATACTGTCAATATGTGTTAATCGTAAAGAAAGTTACACAAGTTTTGGCTTATACTATAAAAATGACTTGTGACCGATGTTTTAAACTTTATCAAATAAATTATCTGGATATTTTGATTTATAGATTTCCATCAATCAAGTAGCACTCACATTATGGAGGATAGTCGTTTTTATCAGCGTATTTATTGTGGAAAAATTATGACAGTTACGAGTAACTTATCACATTTATTATCTCCTTACACAAATGCACAATAAATTGCTGTTACAGCTGACGGAAGGTCGGCTTCAATGTACAATATTACACTTATTACAGATATAATACAAGTACAATAGACAATATCACTGAGAGTACACCTTATTCAAGTACTGCTTGATTCTTGTTACAGGCTGACAATTATTTATACGTCCGCGTCACAATGATCCTTCACACGTATCAAAAAAATTATAAAAAAAGAATTAATGCGGGTTACACCACTTTTACGCTGATAGCGTCATTTATAAAACGAACTTTGACTTAGACTAAGCGAAAATGGCGGGCTAAGCAAGTTTTTCGTATTTACAAAACGTACTTATATTACAAAGTAAGCTCAAAGTTTTATTTAATTTTATAACAAATGAAATTTTTTATAATATTAAGTGACGGGACGAACAAATAGTGTGCCTGTTGGTAAGCTACAGCTTTGAGTGGCACTGCAACTGTTTAAATCGCAAAGATCTGAGGGGCACTGCCGCTGCGCCCGTGACACTGAGACATAAGTTGACAAGTCCCATGTGCCTGTACTTAGAAACGTTAAACGTTAATTCGTGTTTCATGCCATTGTATATCATCATTATATATCACGTGGTCTATACCTTTAGCTAATTAAAAACAATAAAGATCTTGTTACCTGAAGCCCTTAGTGGCGCTATGGACGGACTTTGTACAGTCAACAGTCGAACCGTGTTATGGTAGGTACGTCGTGTAAAGATGAATTTAATGTAAAAAATAACGTACATCTACACTACTGTTGGGTAATTTTCCGAAAAATTCCAAATAGTGGAGAACTTAGAAAAAATTTCGTTGTAATACAATACATTATTCATAAATAATAAATACAATAATCGTTTTCGTTCAGTATCAACTTTTCATAGGTGTCAACGTCAAATGTTGAAAATTAAAGGAAAAATACCCGGAAAAATATTCATTTTTCAGAGAAATATGTTTTTGTCAAAATAAAATGGAATTTTTCCATGATCCAACACTCGATATTTTTCCTGAACATCAAGCCTAGAATCAAGTAGCTCATATAATTGTGATATAATAATAATTGTTATAATAATAACGTCGTGCTTCTGTCTAATCACGATTATATCCTTGTTCGTTATCTTGACGCCAATCGACAAGTTCTTGATACCTCACAATTATATAACTTTTTCTATTTTAATAACACAAAGAATTTGTTTGAACACGTATTGTTCTATGAGTGAATGCAAATACAGTAGGAAGTAGTGTAATTGACTTAAAATTGTAATTTTGTAATATTTAAGTACCTTTTATGTTTAAAGAATGATGATATTAAGTTCACTGATGTTACACGTGATGGTAAAGTTATTAATATTAAATGCGAATATTTCTCACTACTTTTAAGAGTATAAGGTAGAAAAAAGATATACCATGTGTTGTCGATATAAAAATGGATTCAGAACGAAGAACAAAACCACGTAAATAATAATAAAATTATTTTTTATGAAACTTTTATTTATTTTTTCAGTTATGTAAACTGTTAACTAAACTGGTGACCAATAGTTAATAACTGTTTATTATATACTAATAATTGTAATTGTATTAGGTAAGTTTTACTATTGAAGGTTATTTTTTCCGCATTATTAATGTCCCCTGAAGTTGCAGATTGTAAAACTAAAACCTCTTTTTGCAAGCTGCAACTCTCTGTACATAGAGTTATGAATAGATAAGTAAATAGAATAGATTTAGATTGAGTTTCCCTTTTTTGCTTCATTGTATTATTTTCTCAGCATCTTTTGTATATTTGGGTAACTTTCCTTCCATATTTATTTTAACACAATGTAGTGAGGTACATGGTGAGAGCAACCTCACTTCACTAGTATTAAATATCTTTAAGTTTTAATTTTTAAAAACAAAACCTATTGCACGTAAATACCACCCTGCCACTTCAAACACGCACAAAACTTCATCCTGACAATTAACTGCAACATAAACAAAACATATGATTTTAATAAGTTATGAGATTGCTCTTGACATCCTCAATAGTAACAAAAAATCATCAATATATCACAGCTAATATGAATTGCTGTATAGTTTTGTGGCGGGCGTGATCCTGCGCGAGCGGCTGCCTGCCTTCGAACGCATGCTGTGGCGAGCGTGTCGTGGCAATGTCTTCCTGCGACAGGCGCCTATTGACACAGCCCTCGAAGATCCATCCTCAGTAAGTAATCACGGAATCGACCTAGATGGACTGATTCTATATATTTGCTAGTGTCCTAGAGATTCTACATTTAATGCATCAAATTCTTATATACTGTTCATGTTTTTACTGTTTGTGATCCAGGATCTTACGCTAGCAATGTGGATTTCCTTAAAATTTGAAATACCATAATGAATTAATATCGTCGCCGTTTTATAGAAAAGGCGAAAGCACCACTTTGAAAAATTTATCTGGGGTGCATGTTTTAGTTTTTCTGCTTTAAAATATGTGCGTCCTGTTTTAAATTCAATTTTAAAAGTTAAACTTAATTAAAACCAAAATTGAATTTTAAAACATTACGTAAATATTTTCAAACAGTCGTTAAGACCTAAAACACGCTCCCTTGAATTTTTTTTCGAAATGGCACTTTTGCCCTTTCTACCGCACACCGACGATATGTTGAATGATGTTCCACCTAGAAAGAACTACTTTGATATATTTTAGACCATAATAAATTAATTATACGTAAATTTCAAAAGATTAAAAAATCATTAGGATAATTTTTCCATCTTCTATTACAAGCTTAAATAACTGGTTATTATTTCCAGTCGGACGAAGTGTACAAGTCGGTGTTCATCATTTTCTTCCAAGGAGATCAGCTGAAGACCCGCGTCAAGAAGATCTGCGAGGGCTTTCGCGCTACTCTTTACCCATGCCCGGAATCGCCGGCCGACAGGCGCGAGATGGCCATGGGGGTTATGACCAGAATTGAGGATTTGCATACCGTGAGTAGTTTCGCAATTGCTATGTATACTGATGGAAACAGTGGTTATCTTATTCGGTCGGATGACCTATTGGGAGTCAGCACCACGAAAACTCTTCGAATAATTTTCTTGTAAACTTGGCCTTCTAGATAGTTTGCACACACAGATACACACAGATAGTTTGGGACACATGGAGACGGCGAACAAAACAAATTTTTATTATGAAATTTTCTTGAAGTTAGCAACTTGCATTTTTGTTATTTAGATCCACGTACTCGTGTTCTGAAGTTCCCCCCTCTTTTATATTTATATTAATGGTGGGATCTGGATTACGTACGAAACAAATTAGGATCACAAGTTGAACATCAAGTGACCAAAAAATAGGTCCATTTGAAGTGAAATACACGAAGTAAATATGTAATACTGTGTTTAGATATCTTATTAAACCGTGCCATTTTATTGCCTCCAGCTGTATACGGCATTGACACAAGGTATCTATAAATTAGTTACCTACGTTCAGGTAATTGAATAGCAAACAACGGAAAATTTAATTGAAACCTTGATTACGGAATTTAAAAGGTTAACTTCTTTTATTGGTCGAGTACTTAGGTTTTCCCGATTGCTACACAAATAAGCAGGCTTTTTCCAATTTTAGAGCGGTTTCACACGACATTTTTATCAGCGATACAAACCCGATGCAGTAGCGATACAGTTGCTAATCTTCTACCTTTATACACGCGAGCGATCTAAAAAAAAACCTGAGTTATCTATATGAACTGCACTACAATGTTTTTCTTTGTAATTATTGTGTTAATGTAAAAAATACGTGTTTTAGTTATTTTTTGTGGTGGTGGGCGCTGAAATTTTGTTATCTTGCATAAGTGGGCGGCGAGGTCAAATATTTTTCCAAGTACATCAAACATCCAATAGCAAATAGCCACGTGAAGTGCCGCTATTAAGGCCCATTTAGATGGAGAGAGTTTTGTCGTCTCGAAGATACGATTATCGAAAGAATATAAAAAGCTTTCCTCGTTTAAACATTCGCGATTCGCCCTTCCACGTGAGCGATAATCGCCTCGCCTTCCAATATTGAACGTCTCCGTGTAAACATAACTTGAAAGCAAAAATCGTATTTCGAGTTTTTGTGCCAGCCATTTCTACATGAGTACAGTGCGCGAGGGTGTTTTGATTATCACTGCTTTTCTAAGACAAGAATTAAGGAAACGAAAAGGAAAAAAAGGGGTTAAATAAAATTTTAAATTTCAAAAAAAAATTAAAAAATATATATATTTCTATACAGTGCAAAGAACTTAATATTATCAGCAGTTCCAAATTTGAATGATTTTTGCGTCATTTTGATATATTCATAGTCAATACCGCAGTAATCACTGAACTCGAATGGCAATTCTCGCACTCAAAACGGTTCGAACCGATTGGTACGATAATCGTATGAACTTGAAAAAATGTCATACGAGATCGTGTTTAGACAAGTCGAAAACTCGTAAGCAAGAATCTCCTTACTACATATTTCTCTGTGTAAACAGTCGAGGAGGCGATTTAGTTGCTTGCGAATCTCTTATGTCATAATGGTAGGCGAGATTTTAGTTCTTGCCTGAATGTAAACATTATGATACGATAATGTTATGGCGATTATTTCTTATGATAATCGCGTACGATTTTTCGTCACGAAGCGTGCGATAAACTCTCTCCATCTAAATGGGCCTTTACAGTAGGGCTTGCGCGATAGGGCGCGACTTGCGCGAGAGAGATATAGAAGCGCGAGATATTGCTATTATCTATGGGAGTATAGCAGTATCTCCCGCTTTATGTCGCTCTCGCGCCATTCGCGCCCTATCGTGCTAGCCCTACAGGTCTCGCGTCACGGGTTTTTATGGGACATGGACCTGTAAATACGCTGGTTTGTATGAAAAAAAACAAATATGCGCGATTTAAATCCGAAAAAACAGTTTCACATCTTTTATTGGGTCAGTCCATAAATAGTTAACATCAAAATTACAATGAATGTTGTTTTTTACTTCGATTCCAGGCCAATTCAGGTTACTCATAATAAATGACAAATATACAGGGTTATTTTTAAAATATTACCAACCTCGCTACTACAACTATATTACTAACATCATAAACAACAACTTTTGTTATATGATTTTCAATAATTGATCAAATTTTACTTTCGTACACAAATAAAACTATTCGAATAGATCGCTGTAAACGGTGACAACTCTGTGCGGTAATAAAAGAAAGCGCTAACGTAAATACCAGTCCGATGCAAAACGCAAGAGTGGGGGTTGGTATCGTCGGAGAGGGCCCTTCCACGTTTGAACTTACTATCTCCCTACCGAATAGAGATCTAAAAAAAATGTTAAATAGTAAAACAAACATGTAAAAGTTTGTTTTTGTTAAATTTATTATGTTTCGTAAAAAGTCTGTTAGGCATCCCTCCGCTTTGAAGATCGCCTACCTTGCACTCACCCCATTTTAATAGAAAACGGCGATCTTCATAGCGGAGAGATGCCTAACAAGTATAAGAACAAAGTTGTTGTTTATTATGTTAGTAATATAGTCCTGAGAGGTTTCTGGGATCTAGCAAATAACCCTATATACACAACAATATCTTTCACTATTTAAGTGACTAATTTCTAAAATGTGCCTGTCTGCGGGTTAAGGCACCTTATACAGTTTAACTTACATTTGATACACTTTAAATACATTACAAGACAATGACACTATTATTTTTGACGACCTCGATGCTCCAACGGTTTGCACTGTGCGCTCTGAATGAGGCGGTCCCGGTTTCAATTCCCGGTACGACCAATATGTGAAATGAACAATTTTCTGGTTTCTGGTTATAGTGCCTGTCGGAGTTAATACCGTTGTTCTGGTACCCATAGTATAGAAAATTTCCTAAGTAATTGATATTATAATTAAATAAGGTGATTGAATTGACCCATATTACTCGCTTTGGGTTTTGCATTATTTTCACAAATGTACAAGCTCAAGCTTGGCATTGAAGATTTAAATTCAACTTTCGATAAGAACACTCCAAAGTTAAAATGTCAAACGTGATGTGCTTTTCATCTAGTAATTAAAAATGAATCGTCACATTAACCATAGTAGAATGAAACAAGTATCGCAACTCCGTACAAAATAACAGCGCAGCTTGTATGTGTATACAACCGTCGCGCGCTGTGTACGAACGCACACGCGTACAAAGGCGAGTTGAGACGACTAGTGTTGTGCAACGCTTACAACCCTTAAGTTATGTAAATGTGTGCATCCTTACAGGGCGCGCACACATACAAGCCGCGCTGCGACGTTAGCGCGGAGTTATACTTGCTCTTATTCTACTATGCATTAACCACAGAACAATAAAAACAGTAGAAGTGGTTAGTCAGCGTCTGACGCATGCCAACTATAGGCCTCGAAAGACCTATCTGAGCTCAGTCCGCCATTTTCGCTATATAAAATCCTAGAAAAATTCCTTATAGTGCTGTTTAGAGTGCAAAAATCATAGGCGCACCACACAAGATGGTATTTCATAACATCGGAAAGTCTTATTTCAATAATATTTCAATTTCCTGTTTATCGAAATATTTTTTTGTTGCAAGAAACGAAAGTAAAGCTTTTACTCCTGCAATATGGTCGCTTCTTGTTTGTAAAACTAAATTAATAACCGTAATTCGTCGTCGTTCGTTCGCAATAAACAGCTAGTTTTTCATTTAATCCATTGATTGAAATTTCCATATAATATCAAAACGTTATAACTTGTAATAATAGGTACCTATTGATGGTATTGAACTTTCAACGATATGCCAACGGTAAATCCAGAATTTGTTATTTCTTTTTAAATTTGAAACTACGACCAATCAATGTCAAGATTTTGTAGTGTTTCAAATTAAGAATGTTCGACTTTTGGCGACATCGGTTCTGATAGTAATCGGGGCTTTAAAAAAAACAATGGAAGTGTCCATTGTTTTTTTTCTTCCGTGGCATTAACAGAGTATTAATCTTATATCTAAATTGTTATGGTAAACTTTTGATTTCATTACGAAAAAAGGAGAGAGAAAAATGTCAAACTAAACATTAGAAGGATGGTAATGCAATGCTATCGTCAATTTCCGTAAAAACACGAACAACTCCGATTGCTTGATGTTTTAGGAAATAGTACTGTATAATACAGTCGACGCCTTTATGAACTAAGATTGCGAGGGCTGGTTAATAGCTCAATCATTGACTTAACTGTCGGCATGGAATTAAATTCCTCACCTAATAAACTCCATATCAAAAGCTTACGTCACCGTTTTGCATGTCGGCCGATAATATACAATGTGTTGATAATAAAAATTGTTTATTGAAAATTTTACCTTCATTTATACAGCGTACAAATTACTTTTTATTTAACTGCCTCTGTGGCACGCTGAGGTCTCGGGTTCGATTCCCTGGCCGGAAGAAATCTTTATATGACCTACAGTTATTTCTCTCGTGATTTTGGGTGTAAGTTATGGTTATTCATGTGTGTGTCCATGGCATCCGGTGTACAGGGTTTCCCTATGGCAGGGCTATGAATTTGTGCGTTTTAGATTTTAAAAAATTGACCATTTCTATAATGTTCTTGTCACAACCAACATATTAGCACCTAAAGTTTTTTGTTACCTAAAAAAATGGCAATTACTCTGATTTTGCTTAACAATAAAACTGAAACTAAATAAGATATTAAAAAACCGATTAGAGCAGGTTGTAGATCTCGTGTCGCTGATCCCAGATATGTTAATAACTCAATTTAGCTAAAAATGTCTTTGCTTGTCTTTGATTGCGTTGGTTATGATCTTATGATAAGGAGGGCAGTATAGTGTCCTTATTGAACAACTTGCTTTTGCCCGTAACTCAGTAGCAGTAGAACTCCTTGTGAAAGAGTTCGTCCAGGGAAGTACTGCCACCTTACCTATTTCTGCCAACAAACAGTAATGTCAGCATTACTGTGTTCCGGTTTTGAAGGGTAAGGGTGCTGGTGAAATTACAGGCACGTGGGACTGGTCAACTTATGTCTCATGGTGACGGACACAGTGGCAGTGCCCCTCAGATCTTTGCGATTTAAAGCTCTGAATGGCATTGCAACTGTTGTGGATAGCTTACCATCAGGCGCACGACTTGTTCGTCCCGTCACTTAATATTATAAAAAAAGAAACATTTAAATAATATTGTACACTTTAACTGTTAGACTATAGAGCACAAACCAATGTAATATTTTAAAACTTTATGTAATTACCTGTAGTTATGCAATTAACGTCTTATTCTTACTGGGTAATAGTCCCCTGCAACAGTATGGAAAATGTAATGTACCCTGAGACAAAGATTAATTTTTAATTATGGTAGTTGGAAAATTACTCCTCTTTGCTGAATCACAGTATATTACAAACAAACTTATGGTAATGATACTGAAAAAGGCTAGGCTAGGTTTGCGGGTGTGGTCTGAGTATGTCGGGGTGCAGAGTTATGTATGTTGTGATAGCAAAAAGGGCCTAACTCAACATTATGCCGCAGTTCAGTTCAGACGATTCTGCCAGGTCCTAAGGTAAACTGGTAAAAAAAGTATCTCTCACCTCTTGCAGCGCCATTGCTTCGTATATTGTTACGTTTTCATAGTTCAGTCTAAAAATACGATCCATTATTTGTCACTTATTAGCATTTACCTGCGACTTTTTCCGTTTTTGTGCCTTTGTTAACAATGTTATAAAACTAGTTTAGTCCACAAAAAGCGACGTTAAACGGTGATAATTGTTAAATAGTCAAACAGAAGAATTTCGTCTACAAAAGTCAGTTTTTCCTTTGGTCTGTTAATAACAGTTAGACAATTCGCCATTTGGTATATATAATAAGGCCACATCTGCAAAGTGATAACTTTTCAGGAAAGAGGTTTAAATATATTCAGATGAAACTAGTCGATAACTTTCGCAAGTGTAAAACTTTATCTGTGGAACATATTATTAAACTAATTAAAAAGTCATCATTTTGCTCTATTTTCGTTCCTTAGTAATGTTTTGGTGCTTTAGCCAGTAAAAATAAGCCGAACCCAAACGAAAATTTCTCTTTCAAATCTGTTATTTATTCTTCCTCAGGTATTGCAACAAACCAATGACCATCGACACCGCGTCCTAGTCGCGGCAGCTAAAAACATCAAGAACTGGTTCGTCAAAGTGCGCAAGATCAAAGCCATTTATCATACACTCAACTTGTTTAACTTAGATGTTACGCAAAAGTGTCTTATCGCTGAGTGCTGGGTGCCTGCTCTTGATCTTGAGACTATTCAGCTGGCATTGAGGAGGGGAACGGTTAGTGATCTCTCCTTTATTGTTTGTTTTGATCAGTGCAAACTGGTCTTGTCGAACTTCTGTTGTATACCACGTTGCGTCATGTGTCAGCTTACACTGGACTTGTATGGTTGAGTACTATGTAAGAAATAGAAAACAGTTATTGGTCTGTTTTCAAAACAAAACTGAGTGCGTACTTTCTATACTCTAGCCAAATTCGATATGGAATGTTTAATAACAAAAGTTGCTAGGCAACCAATGATAGCAGGTGTAAAGAACATTTTATTGTCAATGCTCATTATTTGCGCTAGATTATAGGAATACAAATAGTTAAGTAGGTAGTTGGGTTATGGAGAATTAACTCTTACCAATAAAATCATTATGAAGTTTACAAAGTACCTGTTGATTTATGAATAAAGTGATTAAGTTTTTGATACCTATTAATATTTACTGCTAGACAGTAAGTAATGGTGGAAAAGGAACAATATATTCATTTACGACATATCTCATCCAGCATCAATTTCCGATTCTATACTTGAATGACTACTTCAACAGGAATGTTTGCAATCTCTTCCTTCAAAAAAAATAAATCGTTGGGGATGACACAGTTTCGTAAATAATTAATAACTGGTTATTTTTACTAGTGATTTGAAACTTCTATTGAACAAAATTTATCAATAGCCTAATCAAATTTCAAGGAAAAATATTGAAATTGTGGTAATTGTAAAACAGTCTGAGATGAAAACTCTAACCCTAAAAGCATGTTTGTTGACATTAATTCTACATCGAATTTGGCTAGAGTATAGAGCGGTAAGCATGTGGCAATCTTGTATTACATAAAACTAAATGAGAAGAAAAATCCCTATTAACCAAAATTAATAATTTGTAGGAACGCAGCGGCAGCTCAGTACCACCGATCCTGAATCGAATGGAGACGTTAGAAGACCCCCCGACATACAACCGCACCAACAAGTTCACTAACGCCTTCCAAAACTTGATTTACGCGTACGGTGTTGCTACTTATCGGGAAGTCAATCCAGGTGAGTATCTTATACCTACTATGTGCTCTACTATAATTCAGTTACTATATTGCACGTTCAAAACAAAATAGTCATTAAACGAAAATCTCGCTTTTTCAAATTTAAACTTCTTTTCATACGACTTTAAACGCCAAAGTTGACTTTTTCTTTTAATGACAGTATTGGTTTCAACTTGTTATGGAGAGTTCGGGCAGCTTATACTAGTTTAAATTTATTCCACATTTTTTCACATTTGATTGCTGAACCACAGCACTTTTTGGCACCGCTTTAATAGACAATGAGTGTCTATTATAGCTAGCGTATGGAATGACATTTGTAACAAGACACGCCGACGAACCTGAAAATTGTCACAAACGTTTTATACCCAAATGTTTCGTCGTTTGTAACATTTTTCAGGTTTGTGGGTGGACCATATTTTGAAAGCTGTGCTATAGTGGTGAGGCTATAGATTTGTATACGTTAACGTGCATAAGTTAACAATAGTTGTTTATTTACAGCTCCATATACAATAATCACATTCCCGTTTCTATTCGCGGTGATGTTCGGTGATTTGGGCCACGGCGCCATCATGGCCGCGTTCGGATTCTGGATGTGCTACAAGGAGAAGCCGTTGCAGGCAAAGAAGATTGACAGCGAGGTACCATACTATACCGAGTAGTCCAGCAATCATTATTTTAAGACAAATTAGTTTAAGGTACAGGAAAATAAAATTTGAAAATCGCTTAAGTAAAAAAGTTTTTTCAAATGCAAACTAAAATTTATTATCCGACCGAATTACTTAGCACCTTATACAGATTAATTGTAAAATAGTAATGACCTCGCAGGACTATATTGCTAACATCGTAAACAACAACTTTTTTTGCGACTGCGGTCACATCGACTCCAACGACTTCTAACGACGAATGTATAAGGTATAAGCATATGCTCTGAGATTAACATAGATGCTAATAAATTATCCATTTCAACAGATCTGGAATATATTCTTCGGCGGGCGCTACATCATCCTCCTAATGGGTCTGTTTTCAATGTACACCGGTCTAATGTACAATGACATATTCTCAAAGAGCTTGAACATCTTCGGATCATCCTGGCGTCAGAACTATAACCAGTCAACGCTTGAAACGAACCGATTGTTGCAATTGAATCCTGATTCCTATGATTACATACAGAAACCTTATCCGTTTGGTATCGACCCTGTCTGGCAGGTGAGTCCAATTTTACTACTATGACTCGGCTGTATGGCTCATCTGTGGCAATGCAGACGCTTCGGTGGCAGAGCATGAATCAATGCATAGCGCCCTACTTTCTCAAACTCGTATGGATAGTATATACAAATTTTGCAGGCTGATTTCACGTCACATTTCCTTCATATTAATACACTGCTTTTACCTATTCTTAAAGTAATGCATCACTCTTTATAAGTTAACGAGTTTGAGAAAGTAAGGCATCGAAAAGGTAGATGCTGCGCGATAATGAGTTGTTTCTATTATTATATTCAATATTAAATCATGAAAAATATTAAAGGGTGGGGCCGGTGTGTGGCTGTCGGTAGTCATCGGTATATTACAAATAAGTCGGTCAATCTGTACAGCAATAGGCCTAACCTACTTCATTATTCCGCATATAAATTTATGTTCGATGCCATAATTTTAGTTTGGCACATAATAAGTAGCGAACTTCAGCACTCGTATCATTAACTAGCTTTATAAAATTTGAATTATCGGTTTCAGCTGGCAGAAGCGAACAAGATTATCTTCATGAATGCGTACAAGATGAAAATATCCATCATTATCGGCGTGTTCCACATGTTGTTCGGTGTTTCGCTTTCGCTTTGGAACTACATGTGAGTCCTCTATCTTCTCGCAGTCCAAGAGATGTCTGGGCCCATATCCATTAAATTATAATCCACTCTGATTAAAAGTCAACACCAACAACAAAAAAGAATCGGAAAATCACTCAATGCGAAATGATCCTAGGTTTCGAAGCGTGTGAGGTAGACCCCCAGACATGTGCTATTGTAAGATGTTTCGATACCTCCAATGAACACTACGCCAACTAAATTTTTGGACCAGTTCTGTTTTTATTTTGTTTCTTTTTTTTTCACAAAATCTGTTTTTTGTTTTTTTCGAATTTTGTTTTTTGTTTCTTTATTTTTTTTCACAAAATTCGTGGAGCATAGTATTAGTAAATAAATATGGATGTTTACAAAAATAACAGAAAATTACCAAAAAAATAAAGTTGGCGTAATGTTCATTGCAGGTATCGATTTAAACTCTCAAAACACAACACGGGAGAGAAAATTTAATTAAAATATCTCTAATAATAATAATTGAATGACGCTTATTTTATTTTATTTAGATTTTTTTTAATCAAGAGAAGTTTAGTCAATCGTGTCTGGGATCTCATAGTTCACTACCGGTATCTTCGGTATTATCAATTAAAAAAAAAACAAATTTAATTCGTATTTTTCGATTATTAATGCCGAATTACTTGAAAACTTCTATTTTGGGTCTCACTACCCAGTATTTTACCACAACACAAAGTCATAATTATATCTTTCCATTACTAGGTACTTCAAGAAGCGCATCAGCATCTACGTTGAGTTCATTCCTCAAATCTTGTTCCTGGTTCTTCTCTTCTTCTACATGGTGTTGCTTATGTTCATCAAGTGGACCACGTACGGATCCAGCGGACCTGATCATTTCGGCAGTCAGGAACCCGGTAAGTTTATATTATTTTAAGCCTATAATTAATTGCAAAGCAAAAAGTACAGCATTGGAGGGAACGAAGAGCCAGGCCAATAACTACCATAACTTACAGATTTATGACCTAAAACTCGACAAATATTTATTAGGCTCTGGGCTGTATCATAATGATACATAAGTGGGGACCGCTGTACCCACTTATGTATCATTATGAACCCATAGATGCCCTCTGCCCTTGGAACGAAAAAAGACGCAACTAACATTTTTATTGAAATTAATTTATACAGAATTATTTGTCAAATACTTTATAGAAACCGTGGTAGCCTAATGGTTTAAACTATCGTCTCTCAAGTAGAGGGTGCAAATCCTGGCTTGCACCTCTTAAGTTTTTCCGAATTTATGTGCGAAATTTAATTTGGAATTTACTATGAGCTTTTCGGTGAAGGAAAACGTTGTGAGGATACCTGTTAAGCTTTCCTATAAGTTATTACCAAATACAGATAGTACCACAAAAACTTCAGTTTTATTTTTGGTAAATTTATTGTGTTTTGTAAAAAGTCATGGAACAAAAGTCGTCGTTTAAGATGTCAATAATGTATTTTTTTAATTTTATTTATTTATTTGTATTCAGGAACAAAGACCCATAAATACATACCTTATAGACTAACGTACATAAAAATACAATAAAAACACTAATGACTAATTATTATTTACACGTATTGTCTGCGACGGGTTACGCTACGTGGATGTCCGATAGCCGGCCTCGGAAACAGTTTAAATATAGTCCTGCAAGACTGTTAGTATTTTACAAACAATCCTGTATAGTTCGGTTACAATAATTACTCTGTAAATAACACTTAACTATACATTTAAATAGGGTATGCTCTTTATATGCAAAAAAATTTTTTTATATATTTTTCAACTAAGTTAGACTATATATGTATATACATGGCAGACGTTTGCCTAAACCCTCCTTTAGAAGAGAATTGTGCAAAGCAGTGTGACAATTAAAAATAAATAAAATGTATTTATTTCATGAATAATGATGGTTTAAAAAACGATACAATTCCCATTTTAAAGATCACATTTACACCTAAATGTTGGAACAAATATGAACACCAGAAATAATCAGCATCAACCGTAACGCCTGTAGTGGTGGCTTGGAATTTTGTATTTTGTTTTGTTCGTCTTTCTTGTTGTATTAATTTTGCATTAATGAGTCTTATACACCGAGTATATAACCAGAAATAAAGACGAAACATGGGCCATCCTAACCTGGCAACTCATCAGGCAAATGGGCCTTATATCACTTTTAAATATCAACTGTCGTTTGCATTGAAATCACAAATTAGAAAGCTGGAATAGTACAGCGCCAACAACTGACCTGTGTGTACGTCTCCGTATATACCAACAATATTCTGTATTTATTGTAATATAGTTAACACCTCTAATTATGGGGGGCTGTTCCATTTGGTGCTGTGGGAAAAACAGCAAAACATCTAATTACAAAAGAAACGGAATCACATTTCATCTGTAATTAAATATTAAATATGTAATTTTTCAATTTTCGTCGATTATAGCAAAGCTCAAACTGGTTGATTCGAAGTGAAAGAATTGACGACACCCGTCAATTGTTTCGAATTCGGGCCGGCCAATCGGAGCGTAGTTGTTATCGTAATGATTCGACAGAATAGTTTTCAAACAAATTACATTTAATTCAAATGACATTTCGTCTCTATTTCTGGGTATATACTCGATCCTCTTATATTACCATAGTCAAACAAACTAGGGCATGTAACTATTTTAAAAATGTGTTTCGTTAAACAGAAATTGTAAAAACGAGCGGGTATTGCGCACCATCGATTCTGATCACGTTCATCAACATGATGCTGTTCAAAACGGACCCGAACACGCGACCTCAGTGCGACGTCGCCATGTTCGGCGGGCAGATGGTTATACAGAAGGTGAGCTGTGTACATAAAACTCAACTCCCAACATCGCTAGATAGGAGAGATAGATAAATACAATCTCTGTTACACAACAACACATGACAATAAAATAAATTCAAACAGAAGTGAAAGTTGACCAAAAAATTGTATATTAATTGAACGTATCACGGAGAGTGTTCCATTTAATTGGCAATTGCACATTTTTTCAATGTGCCCTTTATAATTATTTTTTTTATAATATTACGTGACGGGGCGGACAAGTCGTGGGCCTAAAGTAAACTACACGCCTGTTCATAACAGTTGCAATGGCATTCAGAGGTTTAAATCGCAAAGATCTGAGGGGCTCTGCCACTGCGCCCGTCACCATGAGACATAAGTTGAAAAGTCCCATGTGCCTGTAATTTCACCAGCACCCTTACTCTTCAAAATCGGAGCACAGTAATGCTGACATTACTGCCTGGAGGCAGAGATAGGCAAGGTGGCAGTACTTCTCTGGACGAGCTCTTTCACAAGGAGTTCTACTGCCGCGTCAATTTGTCCTTGTAGACCATTGACTTACAATTATATGGACATCGGGTTCGCGCTAAAAAGTGTCCGAACTTATAGGGCGTTAAAATCGTATACAGAGTATTCACGCTTTAGTCTTCGTTTGTTCGACTGACAGCGAAGCAAGCAAAATTAGACAGTACTGCGATGACATTACAGTTTAAATTCAACGTTTTAGCTTTTTCATATTCCTTTACATGTCACTACGTTTAAATAGGTTGACTTGGGACATTTTTTTCGTGATTTTTGTATAGACCCGTCGTCCATTTATTTGTAAGTCAATGTTGTAGACCCATATTTTGTCATCATAATTCATATTTTTCAAAAGCCAATGTCATCCATCAAAAGTGCTTTTATCACACAAAAGTCATAAAAATTATATGAACTTCATGAAAGAAATTAAGTACAAATGAAATTTCGCAAATTCCGTTAGTAGCATTTTTAAACCTCTCTACTGAAAAGTTGTAATTTTACAAATGTGGCCTTATTACACCAAGGGTGTGATTTAAGGCCTGTAAAATTAGAATAATAATAAATAGGAAAAGTATAAATAAATATTAGACAACATCACATGCGTTGCTCTGATTACAAAGTAAGTAACTAAAGCACTTGTGTCATCGGAAATTGTGAAATCGGAAACAACGACGGTACCACAAACACTCAGACCCGAGACAATATAGAAAAGTTAGTTTTCTACATTGACCTAGCTGAGGATCGAACCCGGGACCTCAGATGTGGCGACACCATGAAAACCGGTGTGCAAGCCGCTCCACCACGGAGTTCGTGAAGTCAATAATACTGATATGGGTGCATTGCTTGCAGGTTTGTGCGACCTTGAAGGTTAAATATATGTGGCCTTTTTACACGAAGGTTGCGAAATAGGGTTAGGTAATATTTACAATGCCCTGATAGACTCAAAAAGGTCACTAATATTTTAATTCAAAGCAAAACCGATTCTTACAAAACTCACAGATGTCTTCTCATAATAACTAATATAGTTTTATTAGAATACATGAATTCATTTATCGTGAAAGCTTGAAATTACACATTTACTTTATTGTTAATTTGTCCTGTCATCTTTTGTAGGCGGAGAAGAACCGATTTATCGGTTTTGAGAAGCATTTGTAGTATTTTACCACGATTCGTCGTCAAATAAATACCGTTTAACTAATAGCGTGTGTTGTTTTAGATTTTCGTAATTTTGGCTCTTTGCTGCGTGCCGGTGATGCTGTTCATGAAGCCGTACTATATCATGAAGGAGCAGAAGAAACGCGCTGTAAGCACACATTATTTTTTTATTTTCATAACATTGACTTTTGGGAATCGATGTACATGTTTCTTAATGTTCCATGCTTTCTTATTGATAAAAAGTTGGAGGTAAGTAAAGGTGCCTACAGATTTGATCGATTTTTTGACGATCAACTCGTGTCAGTTGCAAAACATACGATATCGGTCGTCATAAAGTCAAGCGAATCTGTTTACACCTTAGCAAATTGAGTTCTAATATAACTATAATATAAATTTAGAATAGATATATATTGTTAATAAACGAGATCAGTTGAATATTAAATATTCGAAATGCTCTCTGCCAATATTACAACGTAACTTTTTTGCTTTATTAAATCCGATTCTGTAGAATCTTTTATCTGAGAAGAAAAATACTATTGATGTTTGAAAAACTTTATAGAACTGAAATATAAAAATGTGTAATTGATTGCGAACAGACACAAGGGCACCAGACGATTGAGGGCGCGGCGGAGAACGGCGCGGCGGGCGGCGCGGTCGTGCCGGCGCAGGCGCCCCACGACGAGGACATCACCGAGGTCTTCATCCACCAGGTATGTGGCAGTAGAAGTATTACATGGGCGCTGGTACATTATCTATTAACGAATATACGGACTCTATTGTTAATTATATATAGTTAGTTGAACTATCACTTGCTCAATAGTTTATTGCATTCCCAAAAATTTACAATATAGCACACACATACACACAGAGAGGGCAAAATTTAACAAATAAAATCTTCAAAAACCTTACAAGAAACAAAATACAATTTATACAAAAAGCTATTATAAACTACTGTAATACTATATTATTATAGTGAAAGATTAATAAATATCTATATATGCTATTAACAAAGAAAATAAAATTAATAACAATAACAAAATATTGCGGTCGCATCTATGCCTAGTATACTTATACTTGTATGACATACAAGTTTAAAAGAAAAGTAAAGTTAAGTTTAGTTGACCTAAATACACAGTGTACATTAATTATTTTAATAGGAACATATTTGTTTATAGTTTAAATATTCGCTTACATTGTAGTAACTTTTACTTACTAAAATTTTTTTCAAATATGATGATTGCTTAAACAATGCTGAAAAACATTTTGACTTAACCCGTTCATCAGTGAAGGTTCTTTAATTCTTTTAAGTCCCCATCCTGCTTTGGGCTAGCACAAATATTTGTATGGTCTGTTATTCTCTCTTTAGCCTCTGCCAGATGCGACGAACATATGGCTTAATAAACGAGACAAATCCGACACTACACAAGATAATTAATACTCTACCATCTGACGACACGGTTAACTTTTGTAAGATCAAAAAGATACTTCGTCGGTGTTTAGAACAAAAGGCGAAAGCACCTTTTCGAGAAATTTTTCACGGGATCATGTTATAGGTTTTAGCGACTGTTTCAAAATAATTGCGTCCTGTTTTAAAATCCAATTTTGGTTTTAATGAAGTTTAAGGTTTAAAATTGAATTTAAAACAGGACATAAATATTTTAAAATAGCCGTGTAAAATTAAAACATTTTTATAAAACAACAAACCCTAAAAATTTTTGGAAATGCCCTTTCGCCCTTTCTACAGAACACTAACGACAATATATTTTTGTCTTGCCCGACTTTCGAATTATAACCATTTGTCAGTTGAGTAACAATTTTTATTGTAGGTTCTCGTTTATGATCTATTTAAATCTTACAGGCAATCCACACGATCGAGTACGTGTTGGGTAGCATTTCCCACACAGCGTCGTATCTGCGCCTTTGGGCGTTGTCGCTGGCGCATGCGCAGCTCGCTGAAGTCGCGTGGAACATGCTGCTCAGGAAAGGTATACAATTGTCGTTTGTGTACACTTGATTGAAATACGTTTTCCATAATTCCGTTCTTTTCACAGTTTACTTACGTCTTTTAGTGACAGATCTGATAATTAACTTACATCCTATAAGTTATCCATCTACTGATGTATACAATAAGTTACAAAATCGTGTATACGTATATTATTTACCCCTTCGACTTATATTTTCTTAGAATTGTAAGTAATTAGTGAATGAGTAAAAGTGTATGTATAGTCCGTCTTTTTTAAAGACGGAGTGAAATGACGTTTGTAGGCTTGCCAGTTATCTTAGAATTTTAAATAGTTATGTAGTTAAGAATATGTTGTAATATGTTTAAGTTTTTGTAAAAGTATTAAATAAATTAAAAAAAAAAAAAAAAGTTATCGATAGTTTTATCTATAGATTGTAAAAAAGAAGACAAAATTTTGCCAAAAATTACTGAATTGTGAATGTTACGGCGTTCTAATAATTACTAATTACGTTATTGCTTTCTTTATACTTATTTTGACAGTTGGTCTACTAGTATCGAGATCAATTTTTATTCATATACATACAGATTTTTTACAAGAATAGCCGGATTTGATTATCTATATTGAATTAAAATTAAAAACTTCAAAATATTTTTCCTTTTTGTATTTTTAAAACATAGTTGTAAATACAGTGTATGTATAACATTGACTTACAATTATATGGACGTCGGGTCCGCGCTAAAAAGTGTCCGCACTTGTAAGGCGCTAAAATCGTATACAGAGCGCCAAACTCCGCTTTAGTCTTCATTTGTTCTACTGACAGCGCGATACTGCGATTACATTACAATTTAAATTTCGAATAGGTTGACTTGGGACATTTTTTTCGTGGTTTTTGTATTAGACCCGTCGTCCATTTATTTGTAAGTCAATGATGTATAAACTTAATTATATTATATGTATAAAAAATTGACAATTTAAAAGAAGTTGTGCGCAATAACTGGATAAATAATGGGTCGAGGATGATTCAAATGAAACAAGTTCGGCTATATATTTCATTACTGTGGCCAATATTCAGTCGATAGTCGATAGAATATTTATCGACTGCAATCACTAGCTGCTCGCAAGCGGGCAAGATTTTTCCGCAGTAAACTGACATTTTACTCTGTCTTCAAAAAAGACTGACTATAAGTGCTGAAAAAATTGATTTTAATTTACAAAGGGTGTATGTATAAAGCCATGTACTGTGGATTGTCTATTCATTTTACTTATGAATGAATTTTTTTTTTTTTATTATCGTTTCACATAACAACGGTTGACTAATTAGGTTGGCTAATTTTTTCAATCAACTTGCTATTGAATATCGTCAGAAACTTGAAATTATCGCGTGTACATCGCGAAATAACTGGTTACGTGAACTGTCACTCCTCCCGTACCGCACAGCTACCTCAGGAACCGACTCTGTGATGCGGTAGGCTTGTACTTTACATGGTTTTATATTCGCTTCAGGTTTGAAGTCAATGGGCTACGAGGGCGGCATCATCTTATACGTAGTGTTTGCGGGGTGGGCCGCCATCTCCGTCGCCATCCTAGTGTTGATGGAGGGTCTCTCCGCCTTCCTTCACACTCTTCGTTTGCACTGGTATGTTGTTTATAAACACCATAAATCACATAATCTAGTAACTCCTACACCCGTTTCAAAAGTGGCACGAAGTTGACCACGATCCTCAGATATGGGGGAACGACCAGAGAGAGAGAGTGTAACTCCTATAGGTAGATTATGGGGCGCACGAAGTGAAGCTACTCGTCCAATCATGTCAAAATCAAATAGGCTAATGCTTACATACGTAAATCGTACAATACATAGAGTTACTCCCTCCTCAACTTTGACAGAGGCGACTTGTTTGCTATGGATATCTAAACTAATTTACAAAACCCATTAGTTAGAGAAATGGTGTATAATGCGCCCTGTTATTAACTTTGAAAGTAGTAAAGTTCTCGGAACTGATTACTCCAGTGTGATCATTACATACATAAAACATGAGTCTTTCTTCAGGGTGGAGTTCCAGAGCAAATTCTACCAAGGTGAGGGCTACCTCTTCCAACCTTTCTCGTTCGAAGTGATCCTTGACTCCGCGGGCACCGGAGAAGAGTAATTTCTACAATGAACTTCCACAATGTCATCATTCGTTATACTGCAATATGGGCGCCAAATTTGTAAAAGTGGCGCCCAACCCGGGACTTGTATAAATTTCATTCAAAAATATATTAACCCCAGAAAATCGACTCGTTTATTAATACATACTTCTAATTTTTGTCCTATTTATGACATTTTGATGACGTAGTGTGGGAGCGAGATGTAACAAATATTGTAGTACCATAGAAGGTTTAATAATCGCAAAAAGTAACAACCTTAATTAGTAAGTGTATGCAAGCTGTATTCGTTATAATAATAAGAATTACTATTTATGAATTTTCAATGTGTCTCGAAGTGGCAGCTTTGCAATGGGCCTTTCACGAAGTTTAAAAGTATAGGTAGAATGTTCTTTAAGAATTCCAACTTTATCTTGTAGTAAGTCTTATCTCGATTTTATAGCTTAAACGTTTGTTGTAAATTTCCTTTCTTTCAAGGGTACGCGGGCGAAATTTTATATTTTGTTAGAAGAAACCTTTTTTTTATTTAATCAGTTTTTTGTAAGAGGTAATAAATGTGTGAATTATAATTTGTTTTGTATTCTTACTGAACCCGATGTACTTAAATTATTTTTATAAATCGCATTGTATGTCCCAGGCTCTCTCTAATTGTTATTAACAGTAAACGAGTACGTGTTAGAAGTGAATACATAATATAATTATCATTCCAGTAGATGTTGAAGAAATAATCAATGCGCTTAAAAGTAGTATGCATGTAGTATTCCTATGTGGTTATGAATAAATAAACGTTTCATTCGAGCATAGAAATTTTTGTTTTATTTGTAACTTATATCTGAAACCGCGTGCCTTTTATTCCAGCGTGACTATGATTGAGTTTTTGAAATTTGACTAGCCAGAAAACAGCTACTATTTAGTCGGTTCTAGTCGCAAAAAACTAGATTTAGTCGGTCCGCCGTTTAAAAGTTATAGCGTATTTTACTGTCTACGTTGGAATAAGCTTATTCCAGCGGCACCGTTTCTCCATCTCGAGAACTTCAACACCTAGCTTAGATCTCTACAGCCCTACGGCTACATCGACATAAAGCGCGAAATACAGCTATTTTTGTAAAGAGAATAGAAATATCACGCGCTTCTATGTCGCTCTCGCACAACTCGCGCCTGTCGTGCTAGCCCTACTGATTACACTAAAAAAGTCGTGATTTAGTCGGTTCTAGGCATTGACTTAAGTCAATGGTTCTAGGCGTAAAAAACTAGATTTAGTCGTTACGCCGTTTTGAAGTTGGTGTTTTACTGTCCACGTTGGAATAAGCTTATTCCCGGCACCATTTTTAAATCTCGAGAACCACAGCTCCTTAGATCTGACTGCACCCAGAAAAAGTTGTGAATTGGTAGGTTCTAGTCGCGAAATTTAATATCCAATATCTTCTAAAGAAAGCAGCGACTAATTCTAAAATTTCGACGACGACGAACGTATTTTGTAGTTAAAATTTGAGGGTGGGAGGAGTGGAGGAGGCGAAGGAGGTTTGGCACGAGCGTAGCAAATGGAGGTCCATAGTCTCTGCCTACCCCGGTGGTTTTTTATTAGAAAATAAAAATCCGTACCATATTTGAAATCCAGATTTGGAAAACTGATTTCTCATTGATTCCAGGTAATCCGGATTTTTTCGGAAATGATTTCAATAGGTTCGCGATTTACTTGAAAACGTTTTGGTATAATATTAATCAAATTTTAATCTAATCTTCGATAGGTAATAGAAATCAGTCTTCTTCATTTTTTACCAGTATTCGTTGTAATGTAATTTTTTTGTTATTTGTGTATTTAGTTCAGGCTCATGACCCATAATGTTCGTGTAATTGTGGGGGGGTACGAAAGGAGCCTACGCATCTTACGTCGATTAGCAAATGCTTTCACCACAATGGCAAGCATTATAATGTATGACATCAATACAATAAGAAGCTAATATTCAAAATATAAGAGTTAAGATAAAAGAAAGATATTTCACAGATTTATTTTACGACCTCCCTTACACAAAATTTGATTTTATGTAATACAATGTGAGTGAAATAATCTTGGTTAAGAATCTCAAAGTTTCTTAACCAAGCTTATAAACACCAGCTTATAATGTAGAAAATGTAAAATACTTTTAATCGTATTCTGCGCCAATAGTAATGCTTATGTCTCCAGGCAGCACATTCGTCTTGTGGTACCATCGATTTGTGTCCACCACCACTGCAACAACGAAAATAATAATATTACACGGCCATAATAATATTAGGCTCGCTTCTTTTATTCCAGCGTGATCATGCTCGGGTT
The DNA here is from genome assembly GCF_003589595.1 of Hyposmocoma kahamanoa. Classification (NCBI taxonomy): domain Eukaryota; kingdom Metazoa; phylum Arthropoda; class Insecta; order Lepidoptera; family Cosmopterigidae; genus Hyposmocoma; species Hyposmocoma kahamanoa. Next base: position 21,042,701 of record NW_020653854.1, read on the forward strand.
TTCAAATTAAAAATATTCTTATATTATAGTTGCCATTTAGTCGGTTGTAGTCGCAATAAACAAGATTTAGTCGGTCCATTGTTCAAATGATTACAGATAAAAAATAAGCATGGTACCGCCGGAACCTAGTGACCGCCATGAAGGAAAAGTAATAATAATAAGCTTATTCAATCGTGGATAGTAAAACATTTTTCTAATTTAGCGTGACTGTCACGCAGAGGTCCCAGGTTCGATTCCCGGGCCAGGAGAAATATTTGTATGGTCTACATTTATTTCTCTCGTGAGTTTGGGTGTAATTTGTGGTTGTCTATGTGCGTCCATGGCACTCGCGACACAGGGTTTCCTTAGTGCGGGGCTAGGTTGATGTGTGTGCGTTATTATTATATTATTTAATTTCAAAATGGCGTAACGCCTAATTCTCCGGCAGAGAGTCGCGCAATCAACAGCCCATGAGGATGCCTCGTGGAGAGGCAAAACACGTGTCGGATATATTTTTGGTGGTAGTGTCTGTGACAGTAGTTGTGCTTGTGTTATTTATTTTATTAATTTAATGCAGAGGGAGAGTGGGAAAATTAACTGCATGAAAAAATATTCAACACAAGGCAGCCGCCTTAAAAATAGCCATTTTGCACGATTTAACTTTCATTGGGTTCGCGGAGTACCAAATTAATTTACTTACATACCACACCCCGGACACTCCATACAACGGTCGAAAATTATTTACCACTACTACTACATACAGCAAGGCGCTATCTGCACACGCGCGAATGTGTGAAGTGACAGGGTTCCCCATCACTTGCTCGTACTATTTACGTTACATGGTCAGAGCGGCAACATAGCGAAAATTCTAACGCGAATCTGTTACCTATAATTATGTTATATAATCCTAATAATTATACATGTTCATTACGTATTTATATCGATATAATATTATATTTTTTATTAATTCACTAACTAGAATAATATTGAAGATTTATTTAAAAAATATACTACTTTGGACTACGTAATATTTATCGGCAATACAAATTGAAAATTCTAGAACCGTTGTCTAGCTCACGAAGTTATGGCGTCTTATTATATTGATATAATAAATCTATATTATACCTATATTACTCTGCACTAAAGAAAACAATAACTGAATGAGTCTCAGACATTTTTTATTTACTTCGTTTCATCTTCAAAAAACAACAGAAACTCCTCTCTTTATCCCGTTTAGATGATTATAAACAGCCGTACACTACACAATTCACGACTATTATGAATAGTAACATAAAATCTCGCCGACAGCCTTGTACTCGTTCAGTCAATGTGACCGTCAATGTATGGGGCGTAGTGCGGTATCTAAAGTTAGGGAGGGGCGGAGAGTGTCCGTTCTCATTACTTATTTGTTCTCTGTCCATACTTCCCTCCAAATCTAGTTTTTTATAACTAGAACTGATTAAATCACTACTTTATTTAGTGCCATCAGGTGCACCATCCGAGCCCCCCCGTAAGACGTACCTACTAATCATATTCCCTGTAGATACAGGATCACAAGCACGTCAAGCTTAACACTTAAAATTTAAATCTAACTCCATGCCGATTACGATAAGAACGTCCAAAGTACAAAGTGTCAGGCTTGACGTGCACTTGACTGGCGTCTGGCGTACGTCTGGCGCAACCTGAATAACAATCAGCGAAAACCTTACGCCGTTTGGTAAGCCTTTCACCACGATGACAAACATGACCATGACATACTTCTGGGCTGCAAGTCTATACCATCGATAAGAAGAAGAAGTGCCATTAGATCTAAATTTTTGTGCTAAGGTTCTCGGGACTGAGGACACCTAAGCTTATTTCAGCGTGGAGAGTAAAAACTGTTAATAACGTTTGAACGGCAGACCGACTACATCTAGTTTTTTGTAACTAGAACTGATTAAATGACTGATTTTTTTTACACTCGTAGCCCCGCACTAGGGAAACCCTGTGTCGCGGGTGCAATGGACACATGCATAGAACACTACAAATTACACCCAAAGTCACGAGAGAAATAAATGTATATAGATTTTAAGACTTTCGTGGTTATTCACTAAATGATTATCACTAGTATCAGGTTTCTTACCACGGTATGACCGTATGCCGTCCAGTCAACCCGTGACCATGGAGCGTGCAACCGTTCCGAAATATCGGGAAAATAAAAACAAGTCATACTGAGTGATAACATCATTTAGAAATAAATGTAAGCCGTACAAATATTTCACCCGAGAATGGAACCTCTGAATGGCAGACCAGCGTGGCAACCGTTCAGCCACCGAGGCAGTTATTTTGTACCCGACTAGTCCAATTTCAAAAATTTGATCATGGTCACACAGGGACACAATAAGAAACGCCATAGACTCAAAGTAGTGTGTCAATTGTCACACATTGTAATCTACGCAAATTAACTAATTTGTTAATTAACCTACAGTAACAGATAAATTTCACCACCTCATCATTCCTTTTTTTAACATTACGGATGCCCATGCCGGAGACTGTGTTTTGCAGCATAAACTTACGAATTTCTCCCGGAGCGACGGTGAAGCTAATCCAGTTGCATTGGTAGAGGCATTCTGGGGGTGGAGCCAGCTGCCACTGTTTGTGTCCACGAATCTGCGCTTGCCAAGACATGTGACGTACCGAGTCCACCTATAGAATACAAATACCTTACTGATTACGGAAATATTGTGAATTTGTACTTGAGCCCAAAAAAAATGTAGAGTATTCCCGGTTGCTGGAATGCTCGAACATTCGCGAGCTGTCACGCGCCTGCGCCTTGAGGCTTTAGTATTTCATCGACGTTTGACGTCACACTGCCTACGTCGGCCGCTACGGAATTCTCGCGAACGCGCTAGCATTCTGGAGTATGCGTGAGAATTCTGCGGAAGACGCCTGACGTGATTTTTGGTTCCTTTCTAGTTTGTACGTTACACAATCGACCCTAAAGTTCATTATACTATGTATAATGTTATAAAAATTCGCTTCTAGCCTACTATGCCTACTAGAGAGCGCCAGGGTATTGATTGCACCCGGGCTGCAAGGGCTAGCGCTCGTACTGATAAACTTACAGAAACTACACTTACGTGCATATGCGCGCCTTGTCCAGGTCCTCCCATAAAGATCCAATCCACCATATCGCTTTCCGCAGTCTTAGGCAGAAAATAGGGCCTATTATAATAAGCCCTTAGCTTCCTTGTCTCATCGTCATAGCAGGTACTCCATCCAACATACCAAGGGTGTCCAGACAGGTTGGCCCTTTTGTCGTCCATTGAAAATACTTCACGTAACGAGTTTAGTCCGGATTTATACGCGAAATAAAAGCAATCGTTGATTTGTTTACCCATCTTTTCATTGCGATAGAATTCGGCAAAGAATTTGAAATCGAATTCCTGTAAAATGGTTATAGTTTTTCACGAGATGTTGTAACAAATATGTGAGCTTTTATATCCATTGCTTTTTCTGTCTTCAAAATAGGTATTTAGGTATCAATGTCAATAGACTCTCCCCTACCTCGTTCCTAGATCGCTTCTAAATAGCCCGCTAGAAAGAGTAGGTACTAGTATATTGAAAGTTAAAAGTGAAATGGTCATTGCTATAAAAAATGCATATTTATGGCTTCTTAACAGGCTTTGATTTATAGGTCTGCAAACTCACATTAACAGCCTTCCATCCTGCTGTAGCGTCAGTAACTATGATAGGCTTTGCTTTATACGCGTACTCTTCTTCGAAGGTCTGTGATGATATGTTCGAAACACGCACCACATCTTCTATTCCGATACACACTGAACAATCTTCCGGAGGACGGAAAAGGGATTTCGCTTCTGATGGAAGTTCGAGGAGGCATGACTGAAAAAAATTAGGTACTTAATATGATGGTCGATACAGTATCAATAGCAACAATGGAAGCAAAACAACTGAAAACATTTACTCAGTAAATCAGGAAAATCACTCAATAAAAGTATGTAATGCGATTCTTGGTTATCTGAGAAGTGGTAATTTAGCAACACTTAATCGTTTTGAGGACACTCAGGGTCGTATTCCAGAACTCTACTCAATGCTCAAGTCGGGACTTGAGTATGATTTAAAGCACTGAAAATCATACTCAAGTCCTTGCCATTAGGGTCCTATTTCCAGTGCTTGAAATCATACTCAAGTCTGCGCAAGTCCTGACTTGAGCATTGAGTAGAGTTCTGGAATACGACCCTCAATATTTTACTGTTAAAGAAATTCCAACTCAACGTAAATCAATAATAATTTCTATTCTACATACCTTTTCCTGTATCTCATTGTATTTCCACCACAAACCAGAAATGAAGCACAGAAGAATAATTAAGAACAACGCTTTGAAATGCGTTTTATCTTTTAGAAAATTCACATCAAGGTACCTACTTTTTATTTTACTTTTATTCGGAACTTTTATTTGAGAAATATACGAATTTTCGAGTTTTAAAGTTTCGATTTTGTTTAAAATTTTGATAATTTTAAGTTCCGCTGTTTTATATTTTTTGTCGTAAACCTTTGCTGTGTACTTCATTGTTGCGTTCTCGCCCATGTTCTGTTATAGAGTGAGGGAGATTGGACTCTTCAGCGATTTTTATAAGCCTTCGTGATGCAGAGCTTTGAACGAGAGATATGTGACGTGAGAGAGTCGGAGATATAAAAAAGGTCTTGCTCATTTTATAATAACAAAACTAAATCTTGTAGATTGATAGATCTCGATTTACAGACCGAAGACAAAACTACACTTTAAAAATGTGCTCGTGGCAGTTGGGATTCGTTTATAATCAATTACTGTTAATAAATATTTAGCTACTTACTTATTAATATAAGCTGTACAAGTTCAGTTGATATATTTTAACCGAATTCAAAAAAGGTCCTCAATTCGACTGTATGTTTTTGTGTAATGTTACGCGATTATTGTGATACGCGATCATTTGTGAACTGATTTTGATGATTCTTTTTGTAGGAAAGAGGGTACCTCAGCATTGGTCTCATTTTTTATAACATCAAGTGACGGGACGAACAAGTCGTGCGCGTGATGGTAAGCTACACGCCAGTCCATAACAGTTACAGTGCGACTCAGAGCTTTAAATTGCAACGATCTGAGGGGCACTGTCACTGCGCCCGTCACCCTGAGACATAAGTTGACAAATCCCATATGCCTGTAATTTCACCAGTACCCTTACCCTTCAAAACCGGAACACAGTAATGCTGACATTGCTGCTTGGCGGCAGAAATAGGTAACGTGTCAGGACCACCCTGGACGAACTCTTTCACAAGGAGCTCTACTATTGCTACTAAGTGGTAAGCTAGGGCATGGCTCCGGTTTCTCGCACTTTCCGATAACGGATTTCAATAAATGTTAGGAAAGGGATGTAATTCCACGAAATTTTCAGGTCTCTTTTTTTTATAAAAAAGTTATAGTTATAACATTCGTATTTTGATTCCTCCCGCTAAGCTTTATCATTTGAAAGGGTCTCTTCTAAACATTTCGTATATCTGCAAAAGCTATAAAACCCGCGTAAAGGGTGCAATAGGTATGAAATTGGAATTCATTATCAGTGCGACACACCGCAACTGTGTCGCATGGCCATTACTTGCCTCGCCGCTTCAGCGGATAAAAGACATGGGCGCGGAATAAATGAGATCCATTTAGGCTTCTCGTGTTAAAACGCACTTAACTGTAGAGCGGGTACTTAAATAAAACGTAGATATCATTGTAATCTGTTTTACTAGTGTGCTAGAGCTTAGGGGACCATTCGTTCTTAAGTGGATAACTGTAAGGGCGCATTTATTCGATACGAATTTCATCGCGCTGACCCCGGTCGGACGCCACGGGGTGAGCGCGGTCGCCGAGCGGAGTCCACGGGGGCCGCCACGCGGTCGAAGAGCGGAATCTGCGTTGCTGCCGCGCAGCGACCGCGTGCGTCTACCTGTCATGGCAAAATACGCTCTAATTGTTCAGCTTTTACGTTTTTAAATGGGCGTCCCGGTCACGCGGGCGAGGCTGGCTTGAATTTGGTTTACGCGGCGGCTCCCCGCGGTCGCCGAGCGGAGTCCGCCGCGGTCCGCGCGTGGCCGCGCGGTTGTATCACTTAGAAGAATTTAAATGTTGTTGCCTAGTAAATAGAATTCAGATTCGCCATTAATATACATGAAGGCGTGGTAACCCGACAGTCGTCGCGCGCGGTGGCCATGCAAAAACTTTCGCCCCGCGTAAATGGGCGCTCGGCGTCATCGGAAATAATGTAATAGGTACCTAATAGCCTAGATTACAAAATCTGAGGGTAATAGGCTCTAAAAACTTTATAGGTACCTACACTGATACAAACGATAACTAAAGTTTTTCGTTTAAACTCGTAAGCACATAAGTAAATTACTTAAGCCAAAAGCTTTCCATCGTTGTGGTGGGATTTCAAACACACAATGTCACCAGGCAACTTAAGACACTCGTATGTAATATAAAAAAAATATGTTCGTTTGTCTCGTTTCCGCTACATTAGTTATTCATCCAACTCGTATAAAACTTTCATGTGTTGTTGTGCATACGCTGCGAAAATTTCGGAAGTATACAGAGCCATTTTAAAATATCAGGTGGCGAGGTGGTAACTAAGTATTTGAGTTTCTGTTGTTTCAACAATACAACATGTTAAGGTTGTAGCTGATTGAAAATTGTATCGCAACGTAACATTCACGGCGAGCTTCACACGCGAGCGGCTCGACTCATTGCACTGACTATACGTAATATCATTGATACGAATGCTTAAATCTTAACGAACGTGTTAAGTTACGCAGAAAGGAATGGGTCAGCTGTCACATTAAAAGCCCAAAATGCGAATGTTTTACAAAAACCCAAGAAGTTTTTCTTTCAGTGAGATTGCAACGCATACTGGTTCAGCTAGTTTGAAACAAAACACAAGTTTTCTAAGATTTGCGTAACTATATAATATAATTAACAATATATTAAATTACTTAAACAGACGAGGTCAAAATAGTAGGATGTCTCATCGTAAATATGGCAATATTTTTGTCATTACACTGTCGTGTCAGCTGTTTATCTAATTGTCAATGTCAAACAAATAAACCGGAACAAAAACTAATAAATTCAAATTATTTTGGCTTCTACACACTTCAGTGTAACTAATTATTAATTAATAGGTGTAAACCGAAGTATAGATAAGTTAACTGCATTATAAAATACATAACAACTGCAATGGCGGCCATCCTCGGCGGCGGATTGGGCGGCCTGTCTACCGGCTATTATTTACTGAAAAATAACGTTTTGAGTAACAATAATTTGAAACTACTCCTGTTAGAAGCTACTAACAATTGCGGTGGATGGATTAAAACTATTAAAACGAAGGACTACATTTTTGAACAGGGACCGCGAACGATACGTCCAAAAGGCCTTTCTGGCTTGAACACTCTGAACATGCTTCAGGATTTAGGCCTAAGCGAGCATGTAGCACCGATAAAACCTGATCACCCTGCCGCTAAGAACAGGCTTATCTATGTTAACAACACCTTACATATCTTGCCATCTAGTTTAAAAAGTGTTTTTAAAAAAAATGAACCTTTTTCTAAACCTCTTATTTACGCGTTATTTAACGACATAAGGCAACCGCCTTCGGAACTTGAGGATGATTCTATTTACAATTTTGTTGAAAGGCGTTTTGGCAAAGAGGTGGCAGACTATGGCATTGCCCCTATGATCTGTGGTATCTGTGCCGGTGATGCTAGAGAGATATCTGTAAAGTTCCTCATGAAAACTCTTTTTGAATGGGAGCAGAATCACGGAGGAGTAATGAAAGGGCTGATGAAATCGATTTTCAAGTCCAAGACTGATAATAACTTGGTACTCAGTGATTTAGCTAAAAGGGCACAGGAAGAAAAATGGAATGTGTACACTATAAAAGGAGGTCTAGAGACTTTCCCAACTACTCTATATGAATATCTGGAAGACAATGAAGTTGCTATGAAGTTGAATCACAGAATATCAGAAATAGAGTTTGTTGATTCAGGATCAGTTAAATTAAAAAGAAATGATGGAGACACATTTACTGTTAATCATGTGTATGCATCTCTACCTGCCTTTGTGCTGAGTGATTTAGTTAAAAAACAGCACCCAGAGTTAGCAACAACTTTAAAAGAAATTCCTTTTGTCACAGTTGGGATTGTGAATTTATTTTTTAGGACAAACAAATCCCTTATAACACCTGCATTTGGATTTTTAGTTCCTCCAATTGAGAACTCTTCAATACTTGGAGTTGTTTTTGACTCCTGCTGCATTCCTGACCAGAGTGGTACAGTTCTTACAGTAATGCTTGGTGGCAGATGGTTCAAAGAGAAGTTTGGGGAGAATGTCACTGAGAAGGTACTACTTGACATAGCATTGAAGGAAATAAAATCAATTCTGAATATAGAAGAAGAACCCACGGCTACTAATGTCAAAATATTAGATAAGTGCATTCCACAATATGTTATAGGGCATTATGAAAGGGTGGAAAAAGTAAGGAAGTATATTCAGGAGAATAATTTGCCTATTTCACTAGTAGGTAGCAGCTATGATGGAGTGGGTATTAATGATGTGATTTTGTCAGCTAAAACTCAAGTAGAGGAGGATTTACCATATTTCAAAAAGCAGTCAGTTGTTGGGGTAAAGCCTACAGAAGAGACGCCAATTGCACCATAATGTGTGTGCAACTTTGAATAGAACCAAAACTACATATTTTTGTCTACCAAAAGTAATTTAATATTTTTTTACAAATTAACTTATTGTGTATGTTGTAAATAAGACATGGAATTATGATTATTTTTCAGGATTTTTGATATTCATTGAATGAATGTGAAAGGTTATTTGCTGTGTTAGTATATTCAGAAATTAATAAAACCATTGTTAAAATTTAATTTTTATTTACTGTAGATTAATATTATATTACATTAACTACAGTGGGAATAAAATAAATGGTGATGTGCAATAATATTACTCAATAATATTAAACACATTTATTAAATTTAATTAATTCATTGTAAAAATAGCGCTGACTTCTTTAAATAGGTAGGCAGTAAATATGACAATATATTAACGCATTCACTGTCAGCAGTTTTTCAAACTTTCGTCTTGATACTTTAACACAAATATGAGTTCAAAGTAATTTGACATTGATTCAATCTTTATTGCACCAATTAGGGATTCCAGATTTTTTATTTATTAGTTCTTAATAAATATGTAATTAATGTTTTTTTTTTATTTAAGTGTCTTATTCACAAAAGAAATAATATTTCCTATGGAAAAACTCACATAAAATCTACAAATTGACCCACAGAATAAATATTGCAACCAACAAAACAGAGTTTTTGCTATAATAAATTTACAACCTCTTAATTTACATTTGAGTTTTGGTCTTACTATATTTTTAGTTATGCATTTGTTAACCTTGCCCAATCATATGGATGAAAATGTAAGTAAGTTGTATGTGAATTCATAAAATATGCATTGACGGCACTGGGAGTTTTCGAAATTTATGGATTCACAGTAGTGTCCAAGCCCCACTGGATGAGAGTCAGGTGATCGCATATACGCGTTGTCGGCTGTGAATGCGTTAAGTCTAGGATTAGAAAAGCATAACAGATTGTATACCATTGGGAACACAAAAGTACTAGTGAGAATATTTCCTTAATCAAATTATTTATATTTCTTATAACTAAAGCTATAAAAATAAATAAAGTTTATAAAACTAAAATATCTCTCAAATTGATCTCTCCCAGAAAATAATGTGTTCAACAAATATGGTTTGCAGCCACTTTGTTCTTTTATGTCATTTGCATATTTCTAAGTATGATAATATTATAATGGAAATTTTATTTCCTCTGATAATGAGAGCTGCTTACAAATGGTGCTAATCATATTTTTGGGATATACAATGTCTCCATGACGCTGTGTTAATTGCTTACTCAATCTATTATCATCACAACACAAAATGTATGAATATTAAAAAAGTTATGCTATTTCTGATTTGACCATTACTATGGGCCCTTTTGTGGCTCTCAGTACTATGGGCCCCTTAACTTTTTAACATTCTATATTATTATGAAGACAGTATGATAAATAAAAATAGTACAGCTAGTGCTTTTCAGTCCCAAGACATTATGATTGGTATTATAATGTAATGTGCCATACAACTACACCAACTATCTGGTCTCAAACTAGGGAATTCCCTGTACTATAAGTAAATTCACTCTGGGGCTGTACCCAGAACACACAGACCGGAACTAATTTAGAAAAGTTCATTTCCCAAATTGGTCTTACCGGGAATCAAACCCGGGACCAACCACGTCCAAACACTTACAATGCAAACCATTAGGCAACTGAGGACGCTATACATATTATTTAACTACTTACTTTTAATTATGAAGGTAAATTTAGTACATAATATTAATTAATTTCAAAACACAGAAGCAATGCAAGGAACAATTTAGGAAACTAAATTAGTCTTAACATTGGTTTGCAAAATATTAATTATATTTTGCAATTATTTATCTTATAGAATTTTATAATACAATACTTTTACAGTATTAAAGCGTAATTTAGGAGAAATCCTATAGGATTTCTCCTAAATTACGCTTTATTGAATGTTACATAACTATAGTTATGTAACATTCATAATAATACATATAGACCTTAATTTCTAAATCATATTTAAGCTTTTTTATAAATAACTATAAGCGTTAACAGTACCAAGATCTAAAAGTATAGTAGTGTAGAGCGTATGATCGCGGTGCTGAGTTGCCGCGCCGGAAGGCGGCACAGTATTGCGATACGAGTATTGGAGGGTTAGAGCTGCGTTCGCGGGTGTACCCGTAGCTACAGAAGCGTCAGTTGTAAGTTCGAGTCTTAGAGCCAGTTTGTTCGATTTGCGCCAGAGGATTATGCTGTGAATTAAAGAAAATGTGTTGTGAGACTTATTAAAACATTATGTTTAGTAAAAGAGGCTAACATAAGGGTCCATTTATCTACTGAGGGTACAAGAAAAAAAAACTATTAATATTATTAGCACCTATGCATCAGATACAATGAATTATATTCGTAACACAAATCTAAAAATCCTTTTGTACTTGAAATATGGGATAACACTTCATAGGGAATAGAAATTTAGGTTGTGTTAACTTTAAGGGTCAAGTCGCACTGAAAGACCAGCGGCCGAAGGAGCATTTTTTATGCCAAGTATTACCTAGCATTTTGAATATTATCTTCTGAAGAAAAAAGTTCAAATTTATTTGAAGTGATAGACTGTATAGGGCGGCACCGCGAGCAGCCACGAGGACGTGTGAGACTTGAAAGGACTAGTTCCATTAGAAATAAAATATAACAAAAGAAATGCTTTAAAAAGAAATGATTTAAAAAAATTAAAAAAAGAAAATAAATAAATAATTTGCAAAAGAAATTATTTAAACTTCATTTCACGAATGTTCAATTATAATTCATTTACAATCATGAAATTTGGTGAAAACACAAAAAAGTCAAATGTCATCACAAAAAGATATGAAATCGAAGGTTTCTAAACGGTTTACTTTTTCATTGGTTAGTTTGCAATAAATTGTATAGACGGCATTTCTTTGAATTTATTCTCCAATCTACGTTTTAGCACTGCCTATCCAGCTTTATTGCTATTTTATTATAATGATATTGTATATAATAAACAGGCCCCGAACAAGAGCAATAACTTTGATAAAAATTTTATAGCTGCCATCTTTTGGCCTTTTCGAAAATTATTACGACCGCATCAAGGGTTTACTTGGTACCATCTATTGATCAGCATTTAGAATTAAAATAAGCGTCCGAATAAACGAAGTTACGAGTGCGACATTCCCTTTTAAGAGATTGGGTATTTGCATTAGTATAGTATTTATAATATTATCTGGGTTCTTACGAACCAATTGAGATAACTGGACTTGAATTCTCGTATTGTTTTTTTATGATATTAAGTGACGGACGAACAAGTAGTGCGCCTTATGGTAAGCAGCACACCAATCCGTAACAGTTGCAGTGCCGCGCGGAGCTTAAATATCTGAGGGGCACTGTACCTATCACCCTGAGACATAAGTTGACAAGTCCCACATGCTTGTAATTTACAATAGAATTCATGTATTATAACGCCACAACACAAAAATATACAGAAAGAAATTAAAAAAGACAAAGCAAAAGTAAAACAAAAAATATAATTAAAAAAACAACGAAACAATTTTAAACAGTAACTGAGTTTTAACAAATGTCATGTGCGTGACTGTGGCGTATGTAAAAGGATCCACTCCGCTAATGCCACAACCGAGTAAAGGCTGTGGCATTAGCTGAGTTTGTTCTGTCTGTGTTCAGAGGACCCTAAAACCGAGTGAGTACCGGACGCGTGTGCATCCCTTGTAAAATAAAATAAATTACGTAAATATTTCTATAATGTAGTATGTTGTGTGATTGTGGTGAGTGCTCAATATTTCACCAGCACCCTTACCCTTCAGAAATAACACAAAAGGTAAGGTGGCAGTACTTTCCTGTACAAACCTTTCACAAGGAGCTCTATTCCTACTTAAAAATAAGACTCACTCGTTAGTGTCATGCTGGGCGTCGTCGTCATACTCCGCGGCGTCGTCGCGCTGCGCCACGGTCAACGTCACGGACGGGACAGTCACGCGGCTACACGCTGACAGATTTGGAACTCGCTCGATCGCTTTATAAGAAGACGCGTCCTGCAAATAACCTCCTTTTCAAGAATAATAGTCCAAACCAATATAGTTCTATTGTCATTTTATTGCAATTTGTCCAGCTAAGCTGTTATATTAGAGTATTTATTCCTCTATCGCGATTATTTAAATCATAGTTTCCTAGACTTTTGGCCCACCGCACCACCCACTAAGTCAAAATAAAAAAAAATTCAACAACCACCATCACAAAAAATCAAAAGTATATATATTTACAACAAATAATATATATATTTACAAATAAATGCAATATGGGTATTCTTGTCGAGGTATTTGGGGATGCTCAATACAAATATGACACTTATTTCTAAATCCAAGATGGCAGACACGACAGTTCAAATAAAAGCAATATGAGTATTTGTAATGAGCACCCCTAAATACCTCGAAAACGATACCCAACTTGCCATTATTCGAAAAATCGTGCCCGCCATCTTGGATTTACAAATAAGTGCCATATTCGTAATAAGCACCCCCAAATACCTCGAAAACGATATCCAACTTGCCATTATTCGAAAAATCGTGCCCGCCATCTTGGATTTACAAATAAATGCTATATTCGTAATGAGCAACCCAAATACCTCGAAAACGATACCCAACTTGCCATTATTCGAAAAATCGTGCCCGCCATCTTAGATTTAGAAATGAGTGCCATAATCGTATTGAGCATCCCCAAATACCTCGAAAAGGATACCCATATTGCATTTTTTGAAAAATCGTGTCCGCCATCTTGGATTTACAAATAAGTGCTATATTCGTAATGACCACATACCTCGAAAATGATACCCAACTTGCCATGAGTCAAAAAATCGTGCCCGCCATCTTGCATTTAGAAATGCGAAAAGTCGTGCCCGTCATCATGTATACAGATATAAATGCCATTTCCATAAGGAGTAACAAAAATAAATTTTTGAATATTTTTGGCAACCATCCAATCCAAATTTACAAATTAATGCCACATTCTCGAAAATGTCTATAACTCTCGTTGTCGATCGGCAATGACGAGCATATCTGTAGGCACCTAATCGACATTGTCGATCGACAATGTTGATCGTATCTGTAGGCACCTTATGAACATCTTGAGCTGTTCACGGTGCAAGTTGACCTTGAGCACTGACGGTCCGCCCGCTCGTGTATCACTTAGCGTGTCTGGACTAGGTTTCTATGCGTTATTATTCTAATTCTTGAGGTGAAAACTTTACTTTTCACTTCAGTTACGAGAAAAAAAAATTCAATAGTTTTCTCTCACGACAAAATGACGAACCAAAATTTCGAAGTTTTCGCGGTATTTTTTTCCAAACAGACACAGATACAACAAACGCACTAACGCGGGAAAATAATATGGCGCCACCGTCTATGCGGAAAAGGCACGCAACTAAAACCGAGCATAGTACTGGCTGTTTGAGTTTGTTCACTCGAAGTAAATTGAAAAATTAATTTACTTTATTTATTATTTTTTTTTTTTACTTTAAAGTATTTTTTACTCCCTAGGGACTAAGAATGCACTTTACTTCCGATACGTAAGGCTACAGTGACGTACTTTTAGAGCATGATAGCGAAAAACATTTTGGTTATTATAATTACCTTCTCCAAATTCAAAGATTTCTCAAGTGATTTTTCAATACTCTTTGGTTCTTCTCGTTCTTCGACTTCGGGCACGTCTTCGGGCTGCAAGAGCCTCACTTGCATCTCATGCACTGTCGGATTAGTCAGTTTCAGAAGCAGTGCAGATTTCTCACCAGCCTTGATAGTTTCATACGATATTATCTTTACTTCAGGTACATGGTAGCTGTAATGTTGTAATGTTGGGATATCAATTTAGAGTCGATTTATTTATTATCTTGTAAACTTTACATCATTACATTGCAGTATAATGTATAATACATTAGATGATATTACTAGAATCGTTACAGATTATAATAGTAATAAAATGAAAAAACATGAAAAAAAAAAATCGTATACTTAATTAATAAAAATTGCCACACAAATTCAGTAGTGAACACTAGTTCCAAATAGGTAAATTTTATATTGATATTAAAAATACGGCACACGACTTGTTCGTCACCTAATATTATTAAAAAAAAGGTATTTTGGTACTTACTATGCTAGCAATTCGATTTTAAACTTGATAGACCCAGGGTTGTATTCCGGCTTGGTGAGGTTATGGTCGCAGACGCGGCATCGTTGGCTACGCTTCACGCTCAGGAGTTTCGCGAGGGGGTGTAAACGGCTTACAGAGACTGGTTGCCACTCTGGTGATGCCAGTCTTTGTGGCATGCTGGTTACTGTAGAAATAGGAAATAATGTATTGCTGGATGTATAAGAGCTTTTATAAAAGGCTGCGTGTAAAGAGCATATTTAGGGCAACCTACGGGATGATTGCCAAGTGGACCTTTTGAGATATCGCTGGAAGGATGGAGTCGCCAAAGACATAAAGGAGCTGAATGTGCCTGAGTGGCCGAAAGGCCGAAAGTAATGGCGTACTTGGTGACCAAGATTCACTTCGGATCGCAAAGCAAGCATGAAAGTAGTCATTGTCAATGCTCTACCAACCTTATTGATTAGACGGGCTTATGTTTTTAGGTACTCAAGTAATGTTTATACATACGTTAAATATAATATACACGTTTGATACGCATTAAATGCCTACAATACAATTATTTTTGACGATATCGGTGGTTCAACGTTGCATCGTGGGCGCTGAATGAGGAACTCTCTCGGCTTCAATATATGGTAGGATCAATTTAGGTCGGTTTTATCTTGACGTTTTGGGTAGTTCCCCGGAGTTAATCCCGTTGCTCTGGTACTAATAGAACAGGGAATTTCTTAATTTAACACCAGGTAATTAGTGTAATAGTCTGACACATTATCATTATTATTATCATTAACTCACTCTGCTTTAAATTGACGTCTTTACTAAAGATATCCTCTGGCAGTTCTTCAAGCAAAGCCGTAGCCTGACTGGCGGTGAAATTAGCTATGGCTGTAGAGGATCCCCCATCACTTGAAGGGAGGCCCGCAATATTGCGCGCCATTGCGCCTGTTAGACCCGTTTTGTCCTAAAAAAAATTATTTACGTTTGTGTTTTAAAAGTGCCAGGAGAATAATAGGTTTACCAAAGATTTGTTGCTTCAAGACAAGACTGTTGGGGCCAAAGTTCTTTGTCCAAAACTGGATAAAACATATATCGTTAATGAATTCTATGATTGGACAAGAGCAATACAATGAATTTATAGTTTTAAGAGTTTTTAGAGGTTTTAAGAAGTTTTAAGAGTTTTTAGAGGTTTTAAGAAGTTTTAAGAGTCTATACAATCTGAAATGGCTTTGGTTGATTCCGCAAAAGAGTGAAAGTGTTGAATCAATCGCTTTGGAAAAAATATACAGTAAAATTGAGGATATACACTGGTTTCTATACTGTGTGATTCCTAATGATTTACAAGTTACAAAAAAACAAAAACTTACCTCAAAATTTTGCAAGAACACCATTGTATTCAATAGGTACGAGTACTTTACATATACCAATTTTTTTTATATAAAAAAATATATTGGTATATGTATGACTGAACTATACATGTAGAACATGTATAATATGCAATACATTATTCAAATAACTTTAATTTCGTATGTAAAAAAATAAATTGTGAAATAAGTAAAGCCTGTGTTCCTGCCACTTGTATTAGTATGGGAAAAAATTTGAATTCGAGCTTCCTATAAAAAAGTATGTGTATAACAAAAGTATTGCTTGTAAGATGTATAGTGGAGAGCTATGGCCCATACCCTCGCGTGATAGGAGAGCTGCGCCCAGACCAGGGACAAATAAATAGGTTGTTGATGATGATTACTCATGTGTTTATGCTCACAGTAAGAGTGATATATTTTCCTCGGATAGCAAACTTCTTCCTTTCCCTTTCGAGTTTTTCCTGCTTCTCTTGCAAGGCAATAGCTTTGTAGTAGTCGAGGAGCTGATTTACACGCGTCGATGACGGGTTTGATCGCTCAGGCCACCCTCCTGATGCTATTTAGACAATAGGAAAAGAACTATATTTTAAAAATAAATGTGTCATATAACTATTTATTGTATAAACTAATGGTCAAAAACGCGTGAAATAAAATAAAATAAATAAAAAAAAAAATCAATGAAATAAAATAAAAACACACAAACCATAATATAAGTGAAAATTAGACAATAAAACGGTAATGTGGACAAAAAAGATGAAGACTCAGCTTTGCTATATTCAGTCTTCATCTATGGCTATTCGCTTGCTGCACCAGATTCCCAGAGAAATGTATATTAAACACCAAATTAGACAGAATCCATCTGTGTTGCACTTTATGCAAAAGGTATAAAAATTCAAAACTTCTAATTAAAATATTCTAAATTTACTTATTTCATGTTGTTAAGGGACCAATTGATACTTGATTTATGCAGACAGGAATTGAACAACTTGAGATATTGGAGGCTCAGTGATAATGAGCACTTTGGGCATAACTTGACAGGTCCTAGGTTTAAGTCATGGTCTGCTGGTTGGCCAATTAAATATTGTTTTACTTACCAACAGGCTGGTCTGGGATGCCAACATCCCTGGATGTCCATCTGCAGTTGAAACAAGACAGATAGTACATCTTCTTTGGCTGTTTGTTCTCTACCTTTGCGTCACCACCTGTGTTAGAAACAAAGAATTCATTATTACATATTAAATAAACTTTAATTGTCCGATAATTTAGTATTCAATGTATATTTTCTATTCTGTGTACTCCTTATTAAACGAGCTTGGTGATACTGTACTGCTAGTTGTTGCACGAAACAATTTCTTTTTTTTGTTATTGTATTTATTTATGTATAAAAAACTTGCATGATATTTTATGTGAAGTTAAGTGTTTTTATGGCTAGAGTTTAGGACCTAAATATTCCTTGTTACATCAGTAGTCAATAAGTTTTGCTTACTTTGTAACATTTTCTAACAACAAAAGATTTTGTTTATATTCAACAATCTTGCCAATACTACCTGCAGCTACATCCTGTATTGGTTGTCTGGGCTGAGCGAGAGTGGCACGTGTAGAAAGTGTGTGGAAACAACTAGGGCAGTCAAAACAGCTGCTACAGCGGTTCTTTTTAAGTCTTGCCTCTGACGATGGCATGTTCTCTAAACAATTTGCACAGTAGTGTGAGTCCACCTAGAATAGATTGTAAATTTGCATTTATTTAAAAGATAATAAGGTTTACAGTGCAATCTTTTAAAAGTTGGAAGTATCTCACTGCTGGTCAAATAATACTCTTCATCTTCTGCATGTTAATGGCTTAATGTTGCAACTTTTAAGCATTCTGTAGTATTTACATTGTCACACACTGTCCGGCACTTAGTGTTTACAAAAGCAAAAACAAAAATAAAAAATGGTTGACAGAGTTAGTAAAATTAAGCGACAATGATAACATCACAAGAAACTTTGATGAGGGTAGTTGTTGACAGCAGAAAAGGGTAGAAAGACTTGACTGTCCTTAGAGCGGTTGTGATCAATGTTTGTAAAAATTGCTTTTAAACATCAGTAGAAGAATACATTATGTAGTGTGAAAGCTGTAAATAATAATAATTATTTATGAAGTATAATTATTTATATTTCCCATAATACTTATAATTGAGAAGCATCGGAACAAAAACCGATAAGCCACATTTCTTCTTTTTTTAAGCCAAACAGTAGTTTTTGTACAGTTCTTTGAATAATTTATCCCATAAAAATAAGTTTTCATAATGTCCATTGAATTGTACAAATTATAGTAAATATAAACAACCTATACACATTCTATGCAAGAATACATACAAAACTAATAGCACAAGTGTACAGAATCTAGTTAACCTATTTATCTCGCCCTAAATGGTCTCATGTTGAATAGGCAGTTTGTAAACCTTCCATTGTAATGAAAGAATAGCATAATCAAGTAACAATACGGTTGTATGCCTTAGGAGTGTCATGAATTTTTTGTAGAAATATATACAAAAATATATATATTTATGAAAATTCTTCAAGAAGTACCACTGTTAAGTAAAAGTAATTTAAAAAACATGAAACCAGTACGTTATTGAGTTTTTAATGTGCAAAAATGGTTTAAATCGAGTTACCTCATGGCATATACAAAATCCGCATCGTATTTTCAAACAATGGCGGCAGAAATAAAGGCTGGTGATCGGCTTCAGCTGTCCACACGAGCACACATACTTTACATAGTCCGGTTGGGTTAAATAAGCCATGTTCTTTGTGAATTTCTTTCATAAAATCGAGAAAAAGAAAAACACTGCAAAATCCACAGCCCACAGACTAGAGCCGTCAAATTGACAGCTAAGTGACGTCACAGGCGACGCGTGTGCTCAAATGATTGATTTATGGTTTCAAAAACGTCAAAACCTTGAAATTAGAATATTTCCACTTTTTACATTTGTAATATTTTTGAACTTTAGTTGATTATAGTGATCAAAGCATCTCTAACAACTTCAACTTTTATATCTATGGCTCCGTCGTTTTGCGCGACGATTTCGCCAATGTCAGGGTTGAAAGACATGTAGTGCGGTGGTGAGATAGATTGCCGGTTATTAAAATACTTATGCGGTTATTATGCATAAAAGCGTCTCTAAAAATAATTGAAAGATATATATATATATATATATATATATATATATATATATATATATATAAGATATAATAATAGAAGTGAAAATATGATTGGTGACCACGGTGACATATTGGTAGAAAGAAGTTTCAGAACGCACATATTAGACGTGTGTGTTGTCATTTATGTGGTTTCTACTAAATAGTAGGTACAGTCAACTTGATTATTATGTCATATTTTGCTTGTATGATGACGACACACTGCCGCTGGAGAAACCATGTAGCACAGAAAAACTAAATGATTCATTTATATTCGTAAAGCTTGCACTGTCCTAATAGAACATAAACCGATAAACATGCCTTTTCCATATTTATGTTTGTGCCTGCGAGTGATAAGGTAACTTGGTCATATAGATAGATACACTTTTCATATCTAGGCCTTTTGAGTGACATACGTTTACGAGCAAAGCAAAAATAATTATCATGTTTATAGATGTCATTCATACCGAATTATTTAGTTTCCCTGCTCACCTACAGAGTTCTAAAATTCCGAACGTCATATAACCCAGATCTGTCGGAATCAAATTAATGACAGCATTCCCCACACGTTTGGCCGCCACAGGAATATTAACCAGATCTTTTAAGGCATGCCAGCAGGAACCTACGTGCGTGCACTATTGCTTTCTAATGGCGTAATGCGTTGCGAAAGGGATCGCACTTATGTCATATCTATTAATTGCCTGAATGTTGATTTTCTAGCTCGATTATTATTTTAATTGTGGTAATTAAAACCTAATGAGAGCGCCAATCATTGTTTGAAGCGGGCTGCATTTTTGGTCAAAATCCGTTAATGTGAAGTCAGCAGCATACCAGGTAATATTTTCAGCTCAACATTTTGCGTCTTGTTTAATTATACTCTTGATTGTATTGATTAATACAAAAAAAAGTATGTGCAGTCATAACTCATATTACGAGTTTCCGTAACACTGAATAATTTTAGCAAGAAATTAAAAAAATGTTTTCAGAAAAATGTATCGACCTCCCTATATTTGATGTTTTTTGTGCAATAGCCTATAATATTTTTTTTAAATATTGCTTATAGTGACGATATATCTATGGTGTAGAATAGTTTAAATTTCATAACTCCAAGTAGGACTATACCTACTTTTATGTTACACCACCATGCAGCAGACAAGTTCACATTCACTACACAAAAGAATACCGTATGATATTGTTCAAACGGCAAAATTTGCATTTGGAGATGATGCTTAAGTACAGCCAACTTGAAAAAACTAAAGTTAGTCTATTATCATGTTGCTTTATCGCGTCTCCAGGCATCCGAAGCAGAACTTAATAGGTGTGACAGTTTTCGTTAAATTAGTTATCTAACTCATTATAGTTTTTGTGTTATAGTCATAAATCAGGTTATTGAATTCCTCCATAGAAAAAAGCTTGAAATACTTTATAATGAGTTAGATAACACATATTACAACAATTCACACACTTATTTACTTTTGTCTCGGATCCCTCAATGTACCCTTTACTTATTTTGCTTCTGTGTAAGCATGCCAATGGACAATGATGTGGCGAATAATTACCAATGGCTATTAATTGCACAGTATCAAAGTGCATATTAAGACTTAAATCATGGATCTTGGTAAACCAGTTAGAGAATGCTGCAACAGAACCTGACCAGTGCAGTGCCTATTGAAAGCCAAGTTATGACACAAGTATTGGACTCGGAAAGCGATAAAATCCGAATACAGGTCAGATGTTTTATATACGCGCTAAAGAAAACGTGTTATTGTAATCAGTTAAAGTATGCTTCAATATATTTGTCGTGGTGAGAAGGTATGTTTTGCAAATAGGAATAAATTAGATTGAGTTTTCCTTTCGGCTGTACTTTCTAGCGTAGACCTTACACATGTGCGCGCATAAAGAAGAAGAATATATATCATCTTTGACAATCAAGCGCGACATTCAATGGTGGCACTTCACATGGCTATTTATAGTTGATATATGTATGTATTTGGCAAACAGTCAATTGCAAAGTATTTGCCTTCTTTGCCTATACGACAAACACAACAAACAGCAAAGTCGCGTTAGCGTTCGCTGGTCGTTTTCTCGACGCTAATCCAAGGAGTCAAATAGGCAAATATGCAAGTAAATCTTCCACACTATGGCCATTATTCATTATTTTAACTGCTTATTTGGCTCCATGTGTAGACGGTCATATTTGTCAGTGTTTGCATGTTTATCTGTAGGTACGTCAAATATTTTTCCAAGTACATTAAACATTAAGATTTAAATTTAACTTTATGTCGCTTGGCATAAGAATGGACTAATGCTAATGTTCATAGCGTCTACCTATCCATATCTTCCACAAATTGTCAAAGATGAGATGAGATTGTTAGACTTTTCTCTGTTGTTTGCACTGTGGGCTCTGGGTGCGGAGGTTTCAATTCCCGATAGTACCAATTTTGAGACCAGGCATTTAGCGTGGTGTATAAAAAAAAACTTCATGATCTAGTTGAATCGATTTCTAAAACTGAAGGTTTAGATGGGATCTCCTTAATATACTCTATATACATGTCAAAAGGACAGTCATGTCTCGGAAACCGGTTAAATTTCTTTACCGGTTTGTGGATAACGCGACATCGAATGAAATAGTTACAAGTTTCGCTCGCTGCGAACAATATAAACCAGTTTATTTGAATTTCTCTTGTTGCGAAGCTGACGGACTTGACGGACCTGACGACCTAGCATACCTTAAAGGACTTATAAAACCAGACAGATACAGACTTGACATTTTTTGGCAGAAACCACACCCCATTGAAATGCTTGTTTGCCCGCAAAATCCTGATTCAATGCATAGCGAAGGCATGCATAGCGAGGAGTCCTGGATCAATGCATAGCGAAATGTGGGCAGTTCGCAGTAGGCTTGTCATATTTTTATTACTTAGTTAATTCTTACTACAAATATTGTATACTAACATATTGAGGATGTTGTTGAAGCTGCCACGATTTTGCAGTGCATCGGGGATGTTCGCCATAGGTAAGGTCGATGACTTTGCAGTTGTCATGCCAAAAAGAGCGGCTTCCCTGGTGCATACAATTCGTGGCAGCGACAATAGCCTCCTGAGTATAATTGCAAACAGGGTCCATAGGGTTCTTTTCATGAGCACTCGTCCCGGTTGCATATTAGTTTTAGAAAAAAATGTTATTTATAGTACTAACTCTATTTATAAGTGCTTTGTTACTAACCCCTATGGATGAATATTCTGAAATAAAGATATTTGAATTTGAATTAATATGGAAGGGCGGGGCCGATGTGGAGCTGTCGGTGGTAGTCGGCAGTGCGATGAAATCTATAAAATCACGGATCGCGTGACGCCACGGATACAGGATTGATTTCACATTTTGGTCTTGAGTTTAGGTTTCTTTTACTTTCACTGATTAAAAAAGGACTTTGAATTAATTGAATTATGGGAAATGGTTAAGTATCGATCATAACACCCCCGATTCATTTTAATTAGGTAATGAACTATCCAAAGTAATTGTGATTCATTGTCACGAAGTAATAGTAAGCCGAATAAATTACACCGCACTCGCGCTGCGTGGTCACGCAACAACGAAAATATTGTGAGATAGACCACGCAAAATCTACAGATACGCGCATCGGCCACTTTGTCTCTCTGTTTATGTGGTGAGTGTACAGCATAAGTAAGAGTTAAAATTTACAATTTATACCGGTTCGTGTAAACGGGTACCGGTAAATATTCACTCAGTTAACCGGTAGGTATTTTAATAAATAATATGTACTAAAGTAATTGATCTATCAAAGTCATACCCATTTATGTGCGGTTAATGCACTACTTTCAACATAATTTTTGTTTTTAACCAGCTTCAAATAAAGGAGGAGGTTCTAAATTCGACTGTATTTTTTTTCTTTTTTTTTGTTACGCTAACTCCGTCGTGTGAACCGATTTTAATAATTCTTCGATTTTGTTGGAAAGAGGGTACCTCAGTATTGCTGCCACTTAAATTTGAAGAAAATATTCCACCTCTAAGGGTGGCAAACTAGGGGACGAATCCGGTTTCCCGTACTTTCCAGTAGTCGATTTCAATAAAACATGGCAAATAAGAAGATGTAATTCCAGGATCTTTTAAGGTCGGTTTTTTATATGTAAGTTAGAATTCACTTTAAATGTATGTACATTATAGTAGTAAGGGAAAAATGTATTAAAAAATTATATAACACGTTTCACAGACGGACAAGTAAAATAGGTTAAGATTTCTTTGTTAAATTCTCCAGAGTTAAACTCTTACAGCATTCATTAAACGAAAAAAAATGTCGGCCACAATTTGCTTACCGAGAAGTTTGCTCATAATATATTTGCATAAGGTTAAATACTCGCAAAAGTACTCGTAGATTCAAATTACCGTAATAGTTCAACGTACCTATCGAGTATTGATTTCTTACGTACCTACATTACATAGAAGTACGAAGTTTCAAAGAACAGATGATTGCCTGTGACACCCTGACGGCAGGGTCGATAGGTTAATTGACATTTTCCGCCAAACACACTAGTTTATGTAACAATCCACACGCAGTTCACGTATTGATAGTATTGACCATTCGGCACCGATCGAGATAGCTTTTGAAGGCGCACAAAATAAAGGTCAAGCTGGTGGAAATGTTATTTACTTTTACTGACGAGCAGCCATTGTTTGTGTAAGCGTCGGCTAAGATTTCTTTCGAACTTGTATCAACAATGCCTTAGGTTGAACATAAGCATACTGACAACTGTTATGTGATAATGTCCATTCACCATCAGTTTAAAGACAGAGCGCTTTTGTGATCATCTTATACGCATGATGAATACATAATTGTTTTGGATGACCTCGGTAGTCATGTTGTTTGTAAATTACGCGTCAGGTCTGAGATTTCATATCCGGAGGACTTATGCCTACTTTTATTTCTGAGGTTATTTTTTTGTGATACCAGGTGATGACGGGACGAACAAGCCGTGCGCCTGGTGGTAAGCGACATGCCCATCCATAGCAGTTGCAGTGCCAATCACTTTTAATAGCAGTAGAACTCCTTGTGAAAGAGTTCGTCCAGAGACGTACTGCTACTTTACCTATTTCTGCCGCCAAGCAGTAATGTTAGCATTACTGCGTTTCAGTTTTGTGGGTAAGGGTACTGGCGAAATTACAGGCACGCGGGACTTGTAAACTTATGTCTCAGAGTGACGGGCTGCCACTAAGATCTTTGCGCGTTGCTTTAAATCGCAAAGATCTGAGGGGAACTGCCACCGCGTCCATTACATTAAGATCTATGTTGACAAGTCCCAAGTGCCTGTAAAACACAGTGCTCACCACATTACGGAGGCAGAAATACTGTCTTCGTTATTATAACTAACATAATCGACATTTTAAGCGAAATTGAGTTATTGACATGTCTGAGATCTGTAAAACGAGATATACAACCATCTCTAATCAGTTTTTTGATATCTTATCTAGTTTGAGTTTTATTTCTTTAGCAAAATCAGCGTAGTTAACATTTTTTTAGGTGAAAATAAAACTTTTGATGCCAACTATACTCGTATATCGAAAGTTACCGAAATTCAAATGCGTTAGTTATAACTAGAGATGCGCCGAGTACAAGTTTTACCGAGTAACCGAGTACCGAATATTACTCGGTTTAACATTTGCCGAGCCGAGTACTCGGCCATGGTACTCGGTTCATAACAACGTGATGATCCTAAAAGTCCCATTGCTCTAGAATTAGACCGATATGTCAATGAAAGTTTATTGTCGCGAGCGCAGAGTCCTTTCCAATGGTGGGCAGGGCATAAAATAAGATATCCAAAACTTGCACAGTTAGTTAGAGTGTTTTTATGTGCACCTGCAAGCACTGTGTATAGCGAGCGGTTATTTTCCGAAGCGGGTAATCTGTATGAAAAAAGGAACGGAACGCGCAAAAGGCCTTGTATTCCAACATCACATCTTGCCTTTGTTAAATTTTAAATATTAATAATGTAAACTATCTTTTTAAATTACTAAATTGTTAGAATCGTCTAGAATTTGTAATAATAAATCTGTTTTGATTATTTTGAATATATTGTTGATTTTACTTTATTATGTCTGTAGCTGTAATGCTTTATTATAACCGAGCAACTCTTCTCATGAACCGAGGTATTCGGCCCAGTACGAGTGGTAAAAAAACGGCCGAGTACACCGAGTACCGAGTGGCAAACGAGTACTCGGCGCATCTCTTGTTATGACAAGGAGGGTAGATTAGTTAAGGTACTTCCCTGAACGAACTGTTTCATAAGGATATACATACTGCAGTTCGTGTTGTAAGTAACGATTAGTCACTATAAGGAATTTGGCAAGAATTTGTTTGGAATACACTGTAGGTATGCATGTTTACAAGTAAATAAAATGTAAGTAGGTAATGAAACATAATTACATAAAGACAGTCCTGTTAAGTTAATGAAGCAATGACTTCGGCGATGGTTTTATTTAACAGTTACAAATGAGGTAACCATGTCACAAATCTTTTAAAGTTTTTATTATGTGTTTTGTTTTAAAGCGTAATACTTTCAGATATTTACACTGTTACCTAGTCCTAAATTTGTATTTCTTGTGCTACACCATAATTCCCAGAGAAATAAATTAAGTAAATTAAATTATACTTTAAATGAACCCACAGCAATTGAAAGCAAACTTTTGTAATTCGATTGTTACACATCGGAAATGTAACTATTGTTTTCGGACAGTAGATACGTTTGTTTTTCAAAAAAAACAAAGATTCAGATACGCGATTTAGATCCGAAAAAAAACTTTCATTTCCAATTCAGTAAGAATATTTTATACTAGGTTGGTTGCGTAGATGAGATAAAAAAGTAAAGCGTCTTATTTCTTTGATAATGGTTTATATAATTAACAGAAAATTCGTACAAATAATAAAGAACATAATCGATAAACATCATACATATTGACAAATCGGAGGCTCACACTTTACAAAGTTTCCTTGATCATTTCTTGTTTAGACTCAAGCAAAGTTCGTTTTTGTAAATACGAAGAACTAACTTAGCTCGTCATTTTTGCTTAGTCAAAGTCAAAGTTTGGTTTATAAATCTCAGCCTTAGAGTCAGTAACTAGTGCAACCTAATTACATATCTGATTGAGCAATATAATTCATCTAGGTACTTACTACTTTAGCATTATAATTTTACGAAATTCTAGATTTCCGATCATGGTTTTTGTTTGATCAATTTGTATTTTGCGTGAATTTTGCAGTAATAGTTCAATGGTTGGACGTGTGATATATTTATAAAAACAAAGGTCAAAACTTTATCCCTCATCGAGCCATTACGTCCCGTTGTTTATTTTATCATTAGCATATTTAAAGTGTTATTTATAACGTTTTGTTTATCATGACGGTAAACATTGGATGTGCACTTGTAAAAGTGCATCCCACAATGGTCTAGGACAATGGACTATGACAAGAAAAAGTAAAAGAAAGAACCTTGTGACGATAGGGATTCTTTTAAGGGATTCGGGATATTTTTCTTGGGATTCCATCTCCTACCGGCGGTTGGCTATCACAATAGCTACTAGGATCCGTGAAGTTGTGGCTCGGAACAATTCCGCGGTGCTCATACTGAACCACTCTGTAAGAAAACTACAAAGGTATCTAAAGGTATGTAGGTAGCTGTAAAGGTATCTAACTGGATAACAAAATATCATAAATTTCTCATAGATGGCGCTACGACTAAAAAGTCGTTGAAAAACCAAATACAAAAATACGACGCAAGCACTGAAAAATTCGTGAGGTCCGCTAGTTCGTTCCGTGGCTTAGTTGGTATAGCGTCCGCCACGGTATGCTAGAAGACGTCGGTTCGAATCCGGCCGGATCGAAGGAATTTTTTCTGAGTCTTTGTATTAATAATTACCACTCTGTAAAATTTTGGAGCCATGTGGTTTTTCTAAGGCTATGTCTTCTGCGTTCCTGGATTTTTCCTAGCATGATTCGGGATAGGAATTATTTTTAGCGTGAGTTTCACCAAGAGACGAAAGACTCATTTCCACACCTGGGTGGTTAATGTGTGTCAGATTGCAAATTAACCAATCTTTTAAAATTAATGTTGGCGGCCCTTTAGAGGAAGGCATAGCATTTGTAAACCTACTATTTAAGAGTAATTTATAAAAGCCATTACAATATCCGCTCGCACGGCCCGCTCTTGATTAATTTCGTTTTGATGTCGCAGAGGAAATTCGAAAAACAGGTTCGAGTTTTTGATGTTATATGAATGAAATATCTGTGTTGCTTACAGAATTTCCGGTCTTCACAAGCCAGTCAGACGCCGACAAGTCTGTGAAGGCAAACCTTAAATGCTCTCACATTTTTTAATACACTACGTAAGGAGACTGTTCCTTTTAGAAGTTTTGGCTTAAGTAGGTTATTGCGAAAAGTATTTTTTATATTGATAAAATATTACGTGCTGATTTTAATTTCACCTGTGATAATGTAGAGACATATTACATTGGTAGTTATTGAACTACAATCAGTAAAGTCACTGAAATTAAAATCAGTAAAGTCACTTTCCCTTAAAACATTTTAATAAAAGTCATAACTTGCAAGCTTCTGTCTTGCCGGGCAGTAAAAACATTACTTGTAGGTAATAATAATAATTTAACAAGTTTTGCTCATTTTGATCGCGAGTAGATATAAGTATGTGATACAGTAACATATTCAACCTACATTTCCGATTCAAAATTCAAAATAAAAAAAAATTCAACATTCAAAATAATCTTTATTTCATAGGTAAGCATTACACTTGAAATCGACAATGGTTAAACTCTACCGCTCATACGTAAGGCAGATTCCCCTGAGAAGAATGAGCAAGAAACTCTAGTGGTTGCTCTTTGTAAATAACATTTGTACACATTCAACATTTACAATATATTTTTTTTTATTTGAAACATCAGAGATCGAGACTACCTCCATGAGCTAAACGGGTTACTACCACGGATTTTTGTCATCCAAGTACGCAGAAGTTGTATAATAACCTTTAGTACAAAGTTTTTGTTTCACTATAGTATTAAAACTCGTGAAAGGCAAATTTTGTATATCAACCGGAATCTTGTTATAGCAGCGTAGGTATACATTGCCTCTTAAATGATTTTTTGACTTTGATAGTACATTATCTGCTAAGAGCAACTTATTTCTGAATTCTTTAGTGCACTGGTTACGGGGCTATTCCGCCTGCCGACTGCCGCTTAAGGTCGAGGATCACGTTTGAATCTATTGTGCAATATGACACGCGCGGCGTACAGGCGCGCATGCGCCAACATTTTCCCGCCAAACGCCACTCGCGACTCGCGAGCGCGTTCCAAAAAACAGAAAACGAAATAATTACGATTTTTAAGTGAACCTTACAGAAGTTAAAAAAAATTAAATAATGCAGAATTAATATTTTTTTGGTGACAAAGACGCTTCGAGCCACTGAGATAGTATGTGGCCGTACTAGTGTGGTCAAGTGTGGTGTGTGGTCCGGGATGAGGCCACAATGTGGCTGGCTCTGGGACTTCTGCTGTTGAGTGAATCTTTTGCTTTTAACATTAGTTTTCCGGCGGACAATGTGGTAAGTTTTGTTGTATGTTTCCTATTTTAAAAAAGGTTTAAAGTTTGTTTTTATTGATTTCTTATTTATATACCCTATTTTTTTTCTACACTGTACGAGAAATATAATATACAGGAACATAATTTATCGAGTTCCTTGGATATAGTGAGCAATTGGTACACATCGGCAATGAAACTATTTTTTCGGATCTCAGCCGGAACATCTTCAGAGCACTAAACATTGGTTTGTTTGAAAAAAACAACGCAAAATAAAACCCATAGTTTCATTTGTAAACATAATTTACTTATTCTAATCAATGCTGATTTTGTCCAATTTAGTTAATACAATTTCGATATTTTTGTGCATGCATTAAAAACGTAAATAATGTCAAAACAGTTGAGGTGCAGCTAAACAAATGAACTGATATACAAAGAACAACTTCTAGAGTTTCATTCTTCTCAGTGCAATCTATTTCAAGTGTTATTTTCTTATCTATGAAATAAAGATTATTTCACGTTGACTTTTATCAGTACTGTGTATTGTAGACGGAGCTTCTGATCTATTTGAATTTTAAGGGTCTGTTTCATATATACTTTTCCCGCACATCTGATATTGCACAGCGTGTTGGAACGAGTGTAAAACTCTAAGCTCAATTTACGTTGCCACGGAATCAATTTAGTAGCAGTAGAGAACCTTGTGAAAGATCTCGTCCAGGGAAACACTGCTGCCTTACCTATTGTAATTTATTATGATGTCAACTAACTGACCACACTGGTCTCTAATAAAGGAACCTCGACTCTTTGTACTTTTCATGTAATAATAGCAGGAAAGCTCCGTGTGAAAGAGTTCATCCAGCTGTAATGTAGCATTGCTGGGTTCCGGTTTAGAAGGGTGGGGGGGGGCTGGTGGGATTACAGGCAAATGGGCCTTGTCAACTTATCTCCAAGGGTGACGGGCGCAGTGGCAGTGCCCGTTAGATCTTTGCGATTTAAAGCTGAATGGCCCTGCAACTGTCACGGATAGGCGCTTACCACCAGGAGCACGACTTGTTCGTCCCGTGGCTTGGAATTGTAAAAAAAGTTATGGAAGCGAGCTTTATGTTAATTGTCAACAAACTAGATACGAGCCAAAAAACAGATCGCGTGTCTCGGGAATTCCCGCAGTTACAGTATCGTATCTAGTTTGTACGTTACACAATTGACACAAAATTCATTATTACACTATACACTTTCGTTACAAAAATTCACTTCCACTGCAATGTAAATTGAACCTTCGTTAAATAGACAATTCACTAATAAAGTGCCTACACTTGTAATAACAGTAGCTAACAGCTGAGTCAGAAATTTATAATGCTCAATAATGTTATTTAGTTAGAATAAAATATTCCTTAATTAATTATTACTTTTTGTAATATACAACCGATCTGTAAAGTTTGTGGAATTACATTTATATGGCAAGTTTTATTGAAATCATTAACGGGAAGTAGGTGAGGACCAATAAATTGGATTCATCTCCTAATTTGCCACAATTTCAACGGGGCCACTACTGGGGTAACCCCTTTCTAACAAAAAAGAATCATCGAAACCGGTTCACAAATGTCGTCACGAGTAATCGCGTAGCATACATACAAAAAAGAAGTGGAATTGAGAACCTCCTCCTTTATTTGAAGTTGGTTACAAACTACCGAGGAACGTATTCACTCTATACTTAATAAAATAAAGCTTTTCGCACATTGAAATTCTTATTCGCATTGAAACACAATAACTACTTCGCACACTAAAATTACATGAAGTGATTCAAAAAATGTTATTCAGGTTAAGCGTACTCTTGAAATAAACTTAAGAATGTCTCATGTTATCTTAAAAAAATTCTGTATAACCGTGTACTAAATGAAACCATTTTTGTTCGTGACTATTGTATCTGGTGGTCTACTCTTATTCTTTGTCCGATATCCGTCCCAAAACAGTTACTGTCAAATACTCGTAAGTAATAGTCGACTTACTGAAGTATAGTGTAATATTATTATCTAGTAAATACATGATTTTTTTTAAGTCTAAAAAGATTATAAAATTAATTACTGATGTGAATACCGCATTACCATGAAATAGGACGAGCTTTTGGGCCTTATAATATATATATAATAATATAATTTGGAAAATATATCATATAATTGGAAACCAACAAACCATAACCTTCGATATAAGTTTCTGGATCGAGTCTACAAACAATGTTATTGATTTGGCCTAGTTTGTATCTAATTTAACGAACGCGCTCTAAGGGCTATCTCTCTATTAACAATTAACTGTTTGATTTGATGGAGAGGTCCCGGATTCGATTTCCAGTAAGACCCAATTGGGAAATGAACTTTTCTAAATATGTTCTCGTCTGAGTGTTCTGGTAAGCATCCCAGAGTGAATTCCGTTGCTCTGGTACTCATAGTACAGGGAATTCCTTAGTTTGAGACCAGACAATTGATGTGGTTGTCAGGTACGTTAGTATTATTATTACTATAAAGTGATGATTGATTTGAATCTAGTAATCTCGTAGACTATATTAATGTTACGATATTTAACCCTTTCCGCTTCTTTACCTCCTTGAGAATTTGAATAAATATAATACAATATTTTTTATTAAAAAAACCGACTCTAAACTCGTGGAATTACATCTATTTGCCAAGTTTTGTTGAAATCGGTTACCGGAAAGTGATCGAAACCGAATTCATCCCCTAATTTCTCACTCTTTCGAGATGGAATATTTTCTTGAAATTTAAATGGACCAGTACTGAAGTACCCTATTTTCAACAAAAAGAAATAATAAAATTGTTTCACAAATTCCGGAGTTGTCGCGTAATATAAACACAAAAAATACAATCGAATTGAGAACCTCCTCCTTTTTGAAGTCGGTTAAAAATTAATGGTACGTATAATTTGAGTTAAAATATTATCTAGCGTGTTTACTTCCGTAGAGTAAGCAAACATTTCAACTTATTGAATGAACTGCGTACATATTTATTTTGGTTTTACGACAAATTATGATTAATTTAGAATTTTTTAAACTAGGAGGAGGTTCTCAATTAGACATTTATTGATATTTTTTTGTGTTACGCAATTACTCCGACTGTTGTGAACCGATTTCGATGATTCTTTTTTTTGTTCGAAAGAGAGTACCTCAGTAGTAGTCCCTTTTAAATCTGAAGAAATATTCCACCTTTAAGAGTGGCACGAGTCCGGTTTATTTTATTTCACCCACTTTTCGTTAACAATCTCTATAAAACTTGGCAAATATATATAATTCCACAAACTTTTGAGGTCGGTTTATATTTAACTTGTTTTTCATTGTTTTATTTATAATATCAAGTGACGGGACGAACAAGTCGTGCGCCTGATGGTAGGATACACGCCCGTCCATAACAGTTACAGTGCGACTCAGCTTTTTAAATCGCAAAGTTCTGAGGCGTCGTGATAAAGGAAGACTTAGGGCGCGTTCCCATTATGTCGTGACGTTTTATTTATCGTTGGGCGACTGTCGCGCTAGCCTGTTCCCGTATCACGGCTATCTACCGTGGCTGTGTCGTGAACGATTATTTTATCGTTGAACGACTGTCGTGTCTAGCTGTTCCCACTAGATTGTGACCACAATTTATCGTTTCACGGCAGCCGTCAGGTCATTTGCACGACTGACCCTGAGAAGTAAGTTGACAAGTACCATGTGCCTGTAATTTCACCAGCACCCTTAACCTTCAAAACCGGAACACGGTAATGCTGACATTGCTGCTTGGCGGCAGAAATAGATAAGGTGGCAGTACTTCCCTCGACGAACTCTTTCACAAGGAGCTACACTGCTACTAAATTATATTATATTGTGATTAAACGCTTGCCTGTTGCATATTAAAAAAAAATCTGTGGATTCCATTATTTCCGTACTTCTTTATTTATTGAATAATTTGTGCCAAAAAGATTTTTTTTTTAAACGAGTGAATAAAAATAACTAATAAAGTGTTTACCGTTTATTACGTATTTTTTAAATGGCGAGGAACCATTGACGTAAGTACTTATGGTAAAAATACTTGACGTATGAAACACGTAACGTAACAGTATGACTATGAAATACTATCACTTCGCTTGATTCATACAGGTTGTATTAGCAAAATGATACGGACAAAATAATGTCCAATTCCTTATTCGACGGGGTTAAAGTTCAAAAGTTACATAGCGTAATATCTCTCTAATCGAAAAGTTGTATCAAAAGCAATCTATATAGGCACCGCACAAAAACTATAAATGTGCATAAACCTCGTGTTCTTCGTGATTGGGTTTGTAAAATGGAGCAGTTTAGATAGTAAGGGCTGGTTTCATAACGTCTAGCTACAACTGGTGCACATTCCATAGGACGAAATTGTTACCGCAATTCGAAGACAAAGTTGTTGAAAGTTCAGAACAAATTAATTAATTAAATCGCACATTCGGTGTAATAAAGCCACATCTGAAAAATGTCGACTATTCGTAAGTGAAATTTAAATATTCTACAAACGATATTTATTTCATATGTTCACAACAACAATTTCATATATACGTAATTTGTTTAGTATATATGAAATTTTAGAACTCTCCTACGTAGTTCGTATTATTTTACGACTTTCGTGTGATAAAAATGTATAACGCCTTTGACTTTTTTTTTGAATGATCACATTGGCTATATCGTATTTGTACCAACAAAAGTTTGAAATATTTTTTAATACATATTAAAAGTTTGAATGACAACACAGTACATACAAAGGTAGTCTATTATAATTTATAATGTGCAGTCAATAGCACATCAAACTACACAATTTTGTTTGAATATCGCCTCCAGTGCAACGGATCAAGATCCGTTAATGTGTAGTTTGATGGCGTTATTTTATATAGCAATTAATTTCTGGCGCGACGTGATAAACAAAGTGATTTTCAAATAAAATAGTGGATACTAAAAAAAATTATCTAACAAACCACAATAGTTACTTGTCTATCATTTTAATTACGAATGTTCAATAAGGAATACTTCGTTCCCTTGAGCCTTTGATATGATAAAGCCACATGTGGTCATACGTCAATTTTGCTTTTACACTTGAAAATCATAAAAATAATACGAAAAAAGTATGTAAAGTTTTTTGTGAATCATGTGAAGTTTTATAACTCGTTACTAAAGTAAAATCATCGATAAGATCGTTCGTATAATCTTCAAATTTTTCTCCTGAAAAGTCGTATTTTTGAAGATATGAACTTATTACACCAATGGCGCGTTTTCATTAATTCATCGAATCATTTCTATTTTAGTAACTAATTTCTCAATAACGCGTGTGATTTATTGAGAAGTTAGGAAATATGTTCAGAAATTGAGAAAGATTTGTATTTCATTTGAATACCGATTTTATGACCTTCTTGTCGTTTGCTTCCTGTAAGATTTTACAGCTGACGGAAAAATGGACGCGGATTGACAGACAGTGAGGTCGTGTTCTTTTGTTTAGCCGATGACGCCTTTTGATGTCAGCCAACTGACCACACTGGTCTCTAACAAAGGAAGTCTCGACTTTTTGTACTTTTCATGTAATAATAGCACTGAAGCTCCTTGTGAAAGAGTTTGTCCAGGAAAATACTGCCACCTTACCCATTTCTGCCGCCAAGCAGTAATGTGAGTATTACTACGTCCCGATTTAGAGGGGTAAGGGTGCTGGTGAAATTACAGGCACATGGGACTTGTCAACTTATGTCTCTGAGCTACAGGTGCGGTGGCGGTGCCCCTAAGGCCTTTGCGATTTAAAGCCCTGATTGGCCAGGAACTGTTTTGGATACGCATGTCGCTTATCACCAAACGCACGACTTGTTCATCCTGTCACTTGTTATTATAAATAATAATAATATTGATTATGATCTTTTGGAGGTTCGATTCCCGGGCCGGGATAAATATTTCTATGGCTTAGATTTTATTTCTCTCGTGAGTTTGGGTGTAATATGTGGTTGTCTATGCGTGCGTCTCTGGTTTCTACGATCCATGGTTTCCCTAGTGCGGGGCTATGAGAGTGTGCGTTATTATTATTATTATATTCCAAAAAATTCAGAGGTTTCAGCCCGGATTCGAAGCCTCGACCCTCTGCTAGAGGGGCGGTAAGTCAAGCCTTTAGGCTATCATGACTATGATATAATATGGCCTTAATTAAAAATCCTCGTTTATTACCTAGGTATGTCTAAAGAACCATATTATTGAGAATCGATTTAACTAAAAACACATACTTTTACTTATAACCATGAGATATTACATTTACTAATAACCCTGAATAACTCTCGTATGTAGACTATGTAGTAACAAATATGGTATTGCGGCAGATTAAACAGCTAACTGCTAATTTTTGATAATTTATTCTAATAATTGTACGTATAATTTATGACTAGTGAAGCGGGCGCAGGTGCTAAGATAATTGTGCAATTATGATTTGGTAAAGTTCAAAGTGTAAGATAAATTAATTTAAAAAAAATGGGTTGACTGGGAAACCGACAGGCATAAATAAATTCAGTACAGAGTACTAAAAAAATCGACCTCAAAAATCTATCATCCACTAGTTTGCCACCCTTAGAGGTGGAGTATTTCCTTTAAATGTAAATGGGATCACTACTAAGGTACTCTCTTTCCAATAAAAAAAGAATCAGCAAAATCGGTTCACAAATGCGCCGGAGTTATCGTGTAATATACAAACAAACAAAAACAAAAAAAAAACCCACAGTCGAATTGAGAACCTCCTCCTTGTTTCGAAGTTGGTTAAAAAGGCTGAAACTCCCAGCGTTTTGTTTTAGTTTTGCGGGAATTCAATTTCATCCATTTAAGCCGTAGCGTAGACTTAGTATTACAGCTTGAAAAGTACGTTAGCCCTTTGTTTTGCACCTACCTACTAATAAACAGTATGAGTAAGCCGTGGTAGTATAATGATTTGGCCTGTCGCCTCTCAAGTAGAGGCCATGGGTTCGAATCCGGCCTCGCACCTTCGAGTTTTTCGGAATTTATGTGCCCAAATCTAATGTGAAATTTACCTTGAGTTTTTTGATGAAGGAAAACATCGTGATGAAACGTTCACCTCGAAGAAGGTTCACACACTACCCTGAAGTATAAAGTCCCCAACCTGCATTGGTTCAGTGTGGCTGTCTATGGCCTAAACCACACACGCCCACCACACAAATAATCATTGAAGGCACATATTTTTGAAATTGATGTAACACAAATAATCCAAAGAAAAAATATACGTTTGTATTGTAGTTCATATAGATAATTCAGGTTTTTTTGCCAAGTGTGGTAGCATCCCTTTTACAACATCAACGCCCCTCAATTGCTTCCGATGCCAGGCGCTAGGGACCATTTTATTATGTAAACTAACGTGGTTATCACACATTATAGTATAAAAGTAACGGGATTTACTGGCGTAGTATTTTAGTCGGAAGTCGGATTTGAGTACAACATTCGCGACCGCGTCACGTCTAACACCTGAAGAAGACCATCGATTATGGTTGAAACTAGTTCCGACTAAAATACTACGCGAGTAAGTCCCGTTACTTTTAAGCTGGGAACCATTTTGGGAAATTATGGCTTAAAAAACCCTCGCCTCAGAGGAGACTCGCGGCCAACAGTGGGACGTACAAATGAGTTGATGATGGTTATATGTATAAAAGTAACCTGTTTAAAGCCCTTCCATACAAAAATTGCGCGGAATTTTACATTATTATCATCAACTTATACACGGGTCTCACCTAAGGAGAGGGTGTAAGATATTAGATCGCGATCCTGGCAAAAGTGGTTTTGTATAATGCGCAGACAACTACACAAATAATCTGGTGTCAAACATGGGAATTTCCTATACTATTAGTACCAGAGCAACGGGATTACCAAATACTACTCAGAACACCCAGAGCAGAACCAATTTCGAAAAGATCATTTCTCAAATGCCTACCTGGAAGCCAAGCCTCTGTGGCCGAACGGTTACCAAACTGGTCTGCCACACACGTCTCGGGAACGCTTCCCGGGCCCGGGAGAAATATTTACATGGCCTACATTTATTTCTCTCATTATTTTGGGTGTAATTGGTGGCTGTCTATATGTGTCCATGGCACCCGCGATACGGGGTTTCCCTAGTGCAAAAAAGGCCCGGGATCTCCTTATCCAACGCTCATGCACTATTGAATCACATTTAATCTGGTTTCGCCACGACGTTTTCCGTCACCATTAAACGAGTGTCGTTGCTACTACACATTTACAGATATACGTAACTTATTAACATAATAATAATAATTTAAAAATATTTGAAATACATGCGGCTACAGGAATTACAACCACAGACCTCTCAATTGAGACGCAAACTTTTTCCTACCGGGCTACCTGCCACCGCGCTTGAGATTACTAATTTCTGTTACGTATAATTAAGCTCTATGTAATATCTAAATTACGACCTTTTTAGAGTGTTATCGAATGTATAAAATCGTTTAATTAAAAACTAAATGTCAGAGATCTTTATAATGGAGTTGGAAACATTTAATTGAAATATACTATGGAATATACCGGAGCGTATCCTATATGTTGTCATAGACCTCGAGGTTGACTGACATTACGGCCATAGGTACATAATATCGAAACTGCTTCTTTCGCAAATTTGGTAACGTCTACTTTTACAAGATCGGTTCTTGAACCGGATTTTTGAACTTACATAGTGTACAGTAAAATTTAAAAGTCAAAATATTTTATTTTAAGATTAATAGTGCTGTTAGGTTATTTAAGTGCGTTTATTTGAACTTTTTCCGAAATCCTTTCCACACATCATTTTAACCTACTTAGATAAAATTG
Source organism: Hyposmocoma kahamanoa (assembly GCF_003589595.1). NCBI lineage: Eukaryota > Metazoa > Arthropoda > Insecta > Lepidoptera > Cosmopterigidae > Hyposmocoma > Hyposmocoma kahamanoa. Next base: position 21,080,560 of record NW_020653854.1, read on the forward strand.
AGTTACAAAATTATTCACATAATAAAATTCCAAAATTAAAAAAGAAGGTTTGTAATTCGTACAGACCACTTAAATACCGTGGTAATTCGTAACTACGGCAAGGCGAAAACGAGGACAGTAATTTAAAGAAATGGTCTGTATTAATTTTGTAACAATGTTTTTCTTTTTTAATTTAAAATATGATACAAAATATTTCGGTACGGTTTTCCGCATCCTACTCAAGTCTTACTTAACAGTTTGGACATGAGTCGAGACAACTGTCGATCGAGCTTCATTATCATTGATGTAAGACGATATCTTAGAGCTCATGCACACGGCGTATTTTTTACGCGCAGATGACGCGCGTTAACGCGACTCAAACAAGGTATATGTCGCAGCCTTTGTACACGTTTACAAATTCAGTGGTGCCGCCATCAACGCGCGTTAATGAAACGCGCGTCAAAATAATTTTAAATAACATGAACTTAATATAAAAACCTTTTTGGTACACTTGATCAATAAATTGATCAATCACAATTATTTAAATCCTTTATTTATGCAGTACGTAATAAGACAATATCAAAATAATTGTTTAAATCAAAATAAGTTTTGTTTTAACATTCATAATCAACAAATGTAAATAAAAGTTCAAACAAAAATACCTAAATATCAGTTTTAACAAAATTATAACTATTACAGACAAAATTATATAAAATAGAGATATTACATATAAAAAAAAATATGTTTCGTAGAAACAATCGTTAAACATGCAAAATCGTCTTCTATTTACTTATACGTATACAGACGCCAGTGGGTGGCAGAGCGGCGTAGTGACGTTAGCACGCTATCCTCGCCCGCTTCTTTCCTCAACCTTGTAACGCGATGTGGTTGTTGTTGAAACAATTAAAATGCGCATAAAATGTACGTAAAACGTAATGAGTTTCGAACGCGCTTCTAATTCACGTATACATAGTTTTGTACGCGTGTTTGAATCGACACTAGGCAATAATCTTGTGAAATCTGCGTCGCCTGCGCGTAAAATAAGCCGTGTGCATAGGCCCTTAAGATGAGACTCCAAAACGAGATGTTGACAAAATATTCACATTTCTACATGTCGTAAACGGCACATGTTAAAAATAGTTTAGTGGACTAAACTTTAGTTATGTATAATTCATTAGTTGTTACGCAAGGATTTTCTTTCGTGTAGACTCAGTTATCTATTGGGATTTGTAAAATAATGAAATAAAATAAAATAAAATAATGAAAAGTACTTAAAGTTTTGAGAGTGGAAAATTTTGATAAGGAATGAGGGAAAGTGATTGCCTTTGATATCCAAGAAAAGTTAAGAAAAAATTTAGGACATAGGTCCTTTTGGGTGATGCGGTTTAAGGAACAGGGTTGGCAGTGAATAAAATTTCTTAAATAGAAATGTGAAGAGTCTTGTGGATATTCACTAAACAATTTGTTGCCCTGGCTAAAGGCAGCAATATCTAACTGTTTGTTTTTCTTTTGATAAAGGAGAGCAAGAGTTACTCCAATTTCGCACAATGGAGATATTGCTTTGAAAAACGTACTTAACAATATACATAGTTATGTTTTAGATGGAATATGAGCATATTATACATTTGTCATTTATACTTACAACCATACAACACACCTGTTCTATCACAGGGTAGCTAATGTTTTCAACAGATCAAAGACTATAAATGAAGTATCAAGGGTTTGGCATTTTTAAAGTTGGATAAGCCATAATGGTCTTAAATTAAAAAATGTTAGAGGATAATGGATTAAACTAGCATACTCCAAAAGCGTTGAGAAGGAGTAGAGGAACTAAAAATGTTACCATAATCTCTTGAGTAGTGAGAACGTAGCGATATTCCAAAACGTGAAAAGTGACAAAAACAAAATTTTCGAATAATGTGACTTACACCACTCTTGCTCTCACGTTTCGTATATATACGCTGTAATTCTTAAGCACAGGGCTTATACCTAAACTATATAATGTATTTCAATATGTCTACCAAGTATCGTAACTCCCAATCCCATTTTGCAACCATAATGCGATGAATTAAGTTTAAAGAAAGCGTACTTATTAATCTGCCTTACATCACTTTTCTAAGTATACTCTGTGAGCTGATTGCATCAGATGACGTAGTTGATCTACTGGTAATCGACGCTCTATCAGATGTATTCGGGGGGCGTCGTGTTAAATTCCTGACTTCTTATTAAAGTCACTGATCTAAATTCATAGAAGTAAAGAGTTCTAGAGAGTTACACGTGACGAGAAATATATCTATGAATGAAATATGCACTGGAATCTTGTGATTTTGCATTATATTGGCCTTGACGCATCATACCAGGGCTGGGCAGTATTTGAAATACTTGTAACTGATATACGCTAATTTATTTCAATTATAACCTTAAAATGTATTTTGTAATTGATAGTTCAAGTAATTTTATTATTTTTTAACCTCCACGCCTGTCCATAACAGTTGCAGTGCCACTCAGAGCTTCAAGTCGCAAAGATCTAAGGTGCACTGGCACTGCGCCTGTCACCCTGAGACATAAAGTTGAGAAGTCCCATGTCCTTCAAAAAACGGTCACAGCCAAATTACTGCTTGGCGGCAGAAATAGGAAAGGTGGCAGGCAGTATTTATCTGGACGAACTCTTTCCCAAGGAGCTCTATTGCTACTTTAAATAAATGAGACCACAACACCGTATTTTGTATTTTAACACACTTGTAATACACCCGTGAAAGTATTCGGTATTACCTAATTTAATACACGTAAGGAAGTATTTTATAATTTATATTTTAACATTTATTTAAAGATCGAACAAGCATCGAATATCGACCGAAAAATTCCTTCGATCTTTCTGGATTCGAACGAGCATCTGTTTGCCAAACCGAGGTTATTTATTATATTTATATTTTAATTAAGATTGCACATATTTTGCTCAGCTCTCTTATTTAGGATAGGCTAAAAAAAAAAAAAAAAATAAATAAAAAAAAAAAGGTGTCACACACTGCTGGTGAAATTACAAGCACATGGACTTGTCAACTTATGTCACAGGGTGACGGGCGCAGTGGCAGTAACTCTGACTTGTAATTGCAACTGCTATGGATAGGCGTAGTTATCGATTACAAACAAATGATCTCAAAGTACACAAAGTGTTTATTTCTTCTTAGTTGATATCTTTCATTGTGCTGTAACCTAGATATATGTCTGTGGTTGTAACGCATACCCTTGTATTCGGCAGTACGATTACATCGGATTTTATTAATGCTAACAGGTCCGGACTTTCGACATTTACCAATACGCTTATCCTACTACGCTATTAGTGCAAGGCTGATTTGGCTACATTGAATTCAGTGAGTTGCGTTGTTTGCTTATAGTTAATTAATTTCTAGTGTTGCATAAAAACGTTGTAATAAATTCGACATATCTGTAGCTTGGTACTGAAGTGTCTAAGACCTTATTTGAAATTTTTCAATAAATGAAGATTTGTGTTTTGACTACTTGCGGTAGTTTTTTAACATTCCTATAAAAACTCGATCATGTAGAAATTACAGTATCTACTTTTTACATATTTATAGTATTGTTTACGTAAGTAAGTTTATTTATATATTTATGTATACTTTCGTAGTTATTAAGCCGTCACACTTTTCGAAGTCAGTTGTAGAGGGATCTCTTTTTAGCAAAATGGTACTTTGTAATACTTAGCTTGTTGGAGTCACTAAATTGTGACGTCACAAGTAAGTATTGTCGTTTCTTTCTGACTTCAGATTTCTGAATTCAACTATTTTGTTTTTTAACGAATGTTTATTCCACAAATTTTAAATTTTAATGATTTGTGGTTGTTCACTAAATTATTATCACTCACAAGGCTTACCACGGCATGGCTTCTTATAATCCAGATATTTCGGAAAACTTACACGCTCCATGGTCACGGGTTGAGATGTCCTGTCAAGCGCGGCAGTGGCGGTTAACACACTTCGCGGCTGTACAGGTTTCATATCGTGGTAAGAAACACATAACTGTAACATAAGTTTTAAGTACTCAATTTTGGTGACAATTTCTTTTTATTCAAATATTTATAGAATATCATCATGAAGTATCATTGAATATTCGAGTGTGGTAACCTGAAATATTCTTTAATATTTCACGATGATATATTCGAGTAATTAAATAATAAAAATTGTCACCAAAATTGATTACAAAAAATTTACCTGAAAATTACTGATTTAAAGTTTATTTTCATTGGTTGATTCATTACCAAGTTTTAAATGCTAATGAATAGGATTTCATATTTAATACTAATCTAAGATGTCACTCCATGTAGGTGTTTCTTATGCTGTATGTAGTTTATAGATTTGATCCTAAGACTGTCTCACTGTTTCGCCGGATTCTCTTCTGTGGAATAGACTTGAAATTATTATGTGGAGTTTTTTATGATACCAAGTGGCAGAACGAACAAGTTGTGCGCCACTGCAAGTTGGCAAGTCCCATGTCCCTGTAATTTCACCAGAACCCCTACATTTCAAAACCGAAACACAGTAATGCTTACATTACTGCTTAGCGGCAAAAATAGGTGAGGCGGCAATACTGCCATGTTTACGATAAGAATACTAAATCTATATGCATTTCAAACATACTTGCGATTTTACACTATTCTGTGGAGCTATATAGCGTATATTTGTTTTTCAAACAAGTCAACATTATGTATTTACTAGCAGTATAGCTTCTTGTGAAAGAGTTCGTCCAGGGAAGTACTGCCACCTTACCTATTTCTGCCGCAAAACAGTAATGTAAAGATTATTGCGTTCCGGTTTAGAATGGCAAGGGTGCTGGTGAAATTACAGGCACATGAGACTTGTCAATTTATGTCTCAGGGTGACTGGCGCAGTGACAAGGCCCATAACATCTTTATGGGCATCATATATATATATGTATATAATTTATTGACACTGTTTGTAAATGTCAATCGTGAGACGAGGCGGAGTACTACAGTTATACAACTTTTGACATTAAATTTCATACTTACAAAGAAGTACCTATTCTTACAATGTTTTCACTTGAGGTAACAGATATCGTAAATGCTCCGGGCTAGTAATGTGCCGAGTTGTGACGTACAAAAAAGCTTATCTATAGTTAAAATCAGGCTAGATGACCTACTCACTATATCGGGCTGGCTATAAAAAAACTAAGGAAGATGCGAAATTGGTACTACTAGTTAATAGTGCAATAGTGCAATATGTAAGCTTGTCATAAATGTAAGTGTTACGATATGATCGAGTATATAACCAGAAATAGAGATGAAATACATACCGCAGAGGCTAAATACTAAGGTCACCAGTGTGTCCAAAGAGCAATGTTAGAAATAACATTATAATAATAATAATAATAACGCACACACTCAAGATAGCCTCGCACTAGGGTAACCCTGTTCGCGTGTGCCATGGACACACACATAGACAACCACCAACTGCACCCCCAAACTCACCTAGAACCTCTGCGTAGCAGGCCGGCATGGTAATTGTTCGGCCTCGGAGGCAGTTAAACATTGTTCGATCCGATACCGAATGAGCGTATTCGACGGATAACTAAAGTCGGGGACGTTGTACACAAAATTGAGACGATGAAATGGAAATGGACAGGAGACCAGTGGAGATGGAGTGGAGACCATGGGCCAATACGCGCGGCAGAGGTCGTCCGCCACTTCGTTGGGTGGATGACACGCAACTGGATGCATGTGGCACGGGATCGACGTAAATGGAGCGACATGGAGGAGGCCTATATCCGAAGAAGATGGAGTAGAGGCTGCTTGATAATGATGTTGATGTGACAATGCCGATCACCTTCATCGTCATCTCACCTTTTTATCACCTTCTTTACTAGTTCTTGGCCACATACTTTTAAAATTTTGAATCGTTCTCGAATTCCTTTTCCTTCCACTATTCTTACGTTGGTTCGTTCCGTCGAAATCAAAAGATCGTAGATCACTGTGATGACCCAATGAGTGTTCGAGAGCACACAATGTCTTCAGAAGAATGTTTAATCTTAATCCTTTTCTTGATTATTCGCGTCAACCTGAAAGTAAGTGATAATCGGTAATTGTACATGATTATAAAACACTGGTGGAAGCCCGTGCTGAGAATCGAACTCTGGCCTCCTGCATGAGAAAAAATAGTGTAATAAGACTTAGGGCTTAGTCACACGGGCTGCATTTCAACTACTTCTCAGCTTGTCGATGACGAATAGCATTTTCATGGAGTAGGGTAATACATCGCGACTGCCAGCACGACTGCACGCAAATCGCTCACAAACTGCACTTCCGAATGTATGTATGTAAATACTTTATTTTTTTACACACCAATTGCCTGTTCCCGACGTAGGGAATTCCTTCTATAGGCGACGGCACATCAAGCTTTACACTTTTGTTTGAATATATCATCTCCAGTGCAACGAAACAAGATCCCTCAATGTATCTATAGCTTGATATGCTGCGGTCTGTACTGTGAGTACTCAAACGCCGAAAATCCCATTGAGGTACTACCCTGAACACTCAGATCAGAATTAATTTAGAAATGCTCGTTTTTAAGTTGATTTTTCTGAGCATCGAGACTGGGAACTTTTCGCTTTTTGGTGATTGATTAGTTAGTGCAGTTGGTGTCCAGCCAGCATGTGTTAGTCATTTTTTTCCCATACCAAGTGACGGGACGAACAACTTGTGGGTCTTGTGATAAGCGATACGCCTGTCCACAACAGTTGCAGTGCCACTGAGAGTTTTAAAACACAAAAATCTGAGGCGCACTGCCACTGCGCCCGTCACCCTGAGACATAACTTGACAAGTCCCATATACCTGTAATTTCATTATCACCTTGACCCTTCAAAACCGGAACGCAGTAATGCTCACAGTACTGCTTGGCAGCAAAAATAAGTAAGATGGCAGTACTTCCCTGGACGCACGCTTTCACTTGGGGCTCTACTGCTACTTAATATACAGTCTTGCCGTAATAGCGTTTGTCGCATCTAAGTTGCATTCCAACGGCGATTGCGATGTTGTCGAAATGCAGCCCGTGTGACTAGGCCTTTAGAACATGACATAAGAAATCCGACTCATGCGTAACATTTAATTAGACTAAGAATATCTAGCGGAATGACAATGATGAGTGCTCATTAGTCTTTTACAATCTGTGATCTACAGCTTAGGAATGGACATTCGTACCAATTTATTACTGCGGCCAATACTCTAGTCGGATAATATAAGTTTCGAATTGCATCACATGCAAAGAATACTTGGTAATTGTAAGATCTAATTTGATGATAGCTGTAATCAATCATAATATAACTGCCAACCTAATACTTTTGTGTAATTTGAAACGTGAAGGTGATCATGTACTTACATTGCAAAATGGTTGCATAGATTGAAAGTATTCATTACAATTATGACAAAATTATTATCCCCCACCACTTAATGGCGGCACACTAGGTAATTTAATAAATAATTAAATAAAAAATAGAAAGTCATTTTAAGTTTCATTTCGAATTGCATTTAAATTTCGTTTTAGTCGCTGAGATATCAAAAATATCAATACATAATGAGTAGGTTAAACCAAGATTGCGGTCACCAAATTCATAAACATTTTTCTGTAGAAATCAAAATATATTCTATCTGACAGTTTCGAAATATAACTAAATGATTGTGTGAAATAGATTTTCAAATCATTACATCTGCCTTTATTGAAGTAGCTTGTACATTATCGCATATTAACTTGCTTAATAAACTACTTAATAGAATTCTATTAAAGTCGTTAATGTATTACATATTTTCTTAAAGCTGCCTCAAACTATTAAATGTCCTGCACTAGGTAGAACATGTACACGAGAACCAATTTAGAAAAGTTTATTTCTCACGTTGGCCTAATTGGATTTTTTTATGGTACTTAGTGACTGGACGAACAAGACGTGCGCCTGGTTGTAAGCGACACGCTTATCCATAATAGCTGCAGTGCCACTCAGAGTTTTAAGAGCAAAGTTTGCGAAGTCTGTGGATATTGTGGAGTACATACGAGAGTCCTGAGAGTCGAGCAGTTGAAGTCCCGCCACAATGTGATTCATTCGTGGTGAGAGTACCAACTCAACATCTGTCGACCTTCATGAAAGAGGATGTTATGCACGTTTTCGAGGACGGTTACCGGATACCCACGTTGCGTCACACGTCGCGGTCCTTACGTGTAAATAAATAAATAGTGTTATTATGTAGGTATGTTAGTCTATAAGGTATGTATTTATGAGTCAGTGTAACCTGATCATAAATAAATAAATTTAAACCGCAAAGATCTGAGGGGCGTTGCCACTGCGCCCGTCACCCTAAGACATAAGTTTACAAGTCCCATGTGCCTGTAATTTCACCAGAACCGTTACCCTTCAAAACCGGAACGCAGTAATGCTCACAATACTGCTTGGTAGCATAAAATAGGTAAGGTGGCAGTACTTCCCTGGACGAACTCTTTCACAACGAGCTCTTCTTCTACTAATCCCATGTGCCTGGAATTCCACCAACACTCTTACCCTTCAAAATTATCACATTATTGCTTGGCGGCAGTTCCCAGGGCGTACTCTTTCACAAGGAGCTCCACTGCTACTAAAAATTCTTCCAGTATCTATAGAGGTTATTGTAAAAAATCCACGTGAACAAAATCGCGTCACCGTATGATATGCATAAACATTGAGAACCCCGTTTTTTTAAACTTTATGTGCATTTCTCGTCGTAATAGTCGGAGCTTTTACATAATGTTATGTAGCTTCGAGTTAGCCGTTGCCATCGAGCATCAAGCGGAATGAAACCACAAGTTAACTGGCATACACCTGTTTTACTGCCTATTCGTCAAACTACAACACGCGAACACTTTTATGACTTACGAGTTACGCTCAACGACATATTTCACGCAACTTCATAAGAATGTAAGAAAAGGATACTTCGCACCGTAAATATGAATTGGAAGACGTAGTGGAGGGTAAAAAGCCGTGGTAGCTTACCTAACCCTACCTTCTCAAACAGAGGCCGTGGGTTTGTTAGTTTTTCGAAGTTTATTAGTGAAATTTAATTTGAAATTTACTACGAAATTTTTGGTGACGGAAAACATCGTGACGAAACCTGTAGATAAAAGAAGATTCACAATCCTCGGAAATTTTGTGAAGTCCCCAACCCGCATTGGACTAGTATGGCCTAAAACCGTAGCCTGAGGGGAGACCTTAGACTTATAAATGGGTTGATAATGATAAAGTGAAGAGTTC
>NW_020653854.1:21089849-21105794 GCF_003589595.1 Hyposmocoma kahamanoa
AGACCTTAGACTTATAAATGGGTTGATAATGATAAAGTGAAGAGTTCCTGTGAGAATAATTACGAGGACTTTACAAAACAAGGAATTTCTGTCGAATGACACAATTCCAAGAATGGAATTTCCATAGTCTAATGTGTGACACTTCGAGGATGAGGTGTAACATTACAATGTTCGAACTGAAAAATCCGTATCCTCATCATTTAAAAATTCAATTGATTATCCACATCTCCGCCCGGCAATAAGCTGTGTACGCAAGGTTTTACATGGTGGCGTTATCGGTGGTCGCATGTGAAAAGGTGACGCAGTAGTAGCTTTTCGACGTTTCGAATATAAAGATTGGTGGTCGGGTTGCAAGGTTTCCCTTCTTTTTACCTTGCGAGCTCACCCATCCCGCAGCTCTTCACGAGTTAACGAAGGAAGTTATTTTATGCGTATCCATGCTGATTCATAATTTCGTTTCTCTAATATTTGACTGTAATGACCAACGGTGAGAAAACATAATAAACACAAAGAATAATTTTTGGTAAAATAATCCTGGTTTGTGACTTAAATTGATATTTGACACTCTGGATACGTCTCTGATACAAACACGTGGTACTACATAGCTAACAGTAGCATTTCGTTGTCGGTACCAATTAGTTTTATGAATATCAAGATACATTTATCAAGATAATTATATAGTGATAATTTCAATGATAATGATCAGTTTAAACAAGAAAAAAATGTGCAGTATTTTTGTTCTGTTCTATATTTTTTATGTGTAACTATAGCAATAGCAATTACTTTACTACGACAATGTATTCAGAGGAAAAGTTTTGTAACTCTAAATAAAAAGTAATTATTTTGAATATTTTGTTGAAGGAAGTATTCTTATATTCTATACGTTATACACTGAGTGTATATATTAGGAAAATATACTTTGCATTTCCGATTCCTGGTAATAAATAAAAAAAAGATCTATTTTGGTTTACCCTTTTCGTTTTAATAATGTGCCAGTCAACCACACCAATTGCCTGGTCTTAAACTAAGGAATTCCATATGAGTACCAGAGTAACGGGATTCATTCTGGGGCACTTCCCTCAACACCCTGACCAGAATCAATTTAGAAAAGTTCATTTTCCAAATTGGTCCTACCGGGAATCGAACCTAGCACATCTGCATCCAGCACCCACAGTAAAAACCGTTAGACCACCGAGGACGTCACCTACATTGCTTACTGTTCTTGAAAAGCAGCGATGTTGTTGATAAAGCTGCAACTCTAATTGATAGATCCAAGATATTAGTAAAGGTGGTCATTACGTTTGCTTTGTTTTTATAACATGGAAGTCAAACAAATAATAAATTACGTCGATACCTCCCACGTAAATTGTTGTAAATCAAGATACCATTTTACGTATAGGTTCCATATTTAAAAGTAAAAGAATCACTTAGTGTTTGTTTACTTTCAAACATGGAACCTTTAATTATACGTAAAAAACATTGACTTACAAATAAATGGACGACGGGTCTAATACAAAAACCACGAAAAAAATGTCCCAAGTTAACCTATTTAAACGTAGTGACATGTAAAGGAAAAAATATATATATAAGTTAAAAAGAAAAACAATATTTTTACTTACAACAATTTACATGGGAGGTATCGTTGTATATATTACAACGCCGGATTTACATTTGTCTTACGTGTCGTTTCGTGACGCGCCAGGACGGTATCGGTTTCATACATTTATTATGGTTAGATTTATATTAGTGTGTCGCAATCTGACTTTACGGTTTGTGTAGTGTCTATAGAACCACACCGTTCTGACGCGTCATGACACGACACGTCATACAAATGTAAATCCGGTTTAATTCTCTTCTTTAAGAATAAAAAAATATCAACCAATTTCGTTCGTGAAACCTTTAAACCTCTGTCTTGAAAAATAGTCATTTTGCAGATGTGATTTTATTATACCTAGAGTGAGATATACAGTTTATAAATTCACTGATACAGGACATTAAAATATATACGTGTAGGTGACACTAACATGTGTCCGTGGTCCAGTGCACGGTAGACCGACCAGGTAGACGATATTGTAGTTGATTGTACCCACACTCTCGACGACGACGTCATAACGCGGTTTTGTTACTTCAACCATTGTGGTTATAGGGAAATCTCGATGAGTTATATTCTTTTATCCATTCACCTGCTACTCGTTTATATCTTTGAATACACATTTAAAATGATCACTCAATCATGACTCAATGCCGAAAAGGCACTGCTACGAATGAATTAACTGCTTAGTAGGATTGATTGACGACACGATGGCGCGCGGTTAGGCTGCGGTGATCGTAATAGTTGAACAAGCATCTTTATCCAAATTACGGCTGTACGAACTCACGGTCACTGCGCGGTTTCGTGATACCCGTGTGTGGTGCAATGTCCTTTTAAAGCAAACTCACACAAATTAGAACTCACGCCATGTGCAATCGCCCTTTATTTAAAAAAAGTACCAAAATATTTAATTACAGGGTAACTTCATAGTACTGCGATTCATTTATAGCTGCCATAACGCGTAGTTATACAAATCACAGATAATTAAGATTTTTAAAACAAATATGTTTAAAGCAGGGTTTAAAGTGATAATTATCATTGATAATTATCCAATGTGTGGAATCCAATGTACGCTGACCCGTCTCAACGCATAGAAAACGTTCAACGTGCCTTTACAAGGCATATAGCTTTTATTTCACCCAACATATCGCATAGACGTCCTTATGACCAAAGAATGGAATTTTTTAAAATGTCTACATTACGAAATCGACGCGTTATAGCCGACTTGTCTTTTCTACATAAATTAGTAAATGGTGAAATATCATGCTCTGCTATACTCGAAAACGTAAAGCTCTCAGTACCATACAAATATCCAAGATCTCGTTTATCTAAACTTTTTAATGTTTCCCCATGCCGAACTAATTTAGGTTTCCATCATCCACTTTCAAGAATGTCTTCCCATTACAACCGTTTGTCTGCAGAACAACCAGAGCTGGATATTTTCAACGACCCCCTAAAAATGTTTAAAGCAAAAATAGCTGACAGTACTTCAAAGCCGCATTTTAATTTGTAACACCATATTCGTTAATCTGTATGTGTTTAAAGTTTTTTAATGTTTATTTTTGTTTTGTTTTAAAGAAAGTAACGATGTTTTGTTTTTTATATAATTTATAGTAAGTTCAATTAACATGTATACCCATTTATAGTTATGAACAAATTAAATCCTACAAAGTTGTGTGTACCAGTAATAGGCATATGTATAAGAACAATTCCTCTTACCATAAACTTTTTGTACAAAACTATATTTATGCTGTTGGTATACCTTTATAAATAAATAAATAAATAAATTATCGCGATAATTATCTTAATATATATACCTTGATTTATATAACATTATGTATAATCATCATCATCCCATTTACACGTCTCACTACTGGGTACGGGCGTTATTTATAGTATTATCTTGAAATTTATACATTCGCACACTTTCCTTTAACAGATTGCAATAAAACTTGACAAATAATTGTAATTGCATTAAAAAGCCGATAAGCAAGCTCTTGAGGTCGATTTTTTATATAGTGTAACAAAGAACTACCGCTCTAACAATGTCATGCTATGTGTTTGTATCAGAGTCGTATCAAAAAGAGTAAAAAGTATCGAAATTTTAAAACGTTTTCTCAGACATTTTTCTTCGAATTTATTTCGTTTAGTCACAGTCACGACGTGATGAAATTACAAGCACTTGGGACTTATCAACTTATGTCTCAGGGTGACGGGCGCAGTGGCAGAGGTACCCCTCAGATCTTTGTTATTTAAATCTCTGAGTAGAACTCCAACTATGAGGGACAGGTGTATCGCTTGCCACTAAGCACACGACTTGTTCGTCCCGTCACTTAGTATTATATAAAAAAAAACTCATTCTTAGTCCAAAATGAAAGATACAAAACTATGACCAGCATGAATAATTATATGATAATTATCATGATAATTATCAAAGAAAATAAACATCTTCATAATTTTGAACGTTGATTTAAAGTACCTAAATCACACACGGCTAGCATTGAACAGCAAGGAGCAAGTAACTCTACGTACAACAGCAACATAAATACAAACTTTAATGACTGTTGCGTCTCCCAAGCTGTACAAAGGTATAGCTAGATCATGTAAATTACGGAAGAGATGTGTTGTCATCATCTTAGGCTGTGCCGAAGTCATATTGCTTACTAAATTAGTTTTAGTAGTCCTGGAATAGGTGGTGACACATTAGTGCCACTCGCTATCTACACAAGGATAAAATTCTGAGTAGTTTATTCTGCTTATTGTAAGTGTAATTTTACACGGCTTTTTGGATACGGAAATTTATTATATTTATGTCACACTTACTCACTATCTGAATTTTAACAGTAGTTTATTATGCTTATTGTAAGTGTAATTTTACACGGCTTTTAGGATACGGAAATTTGTTATATTTATGTCACACTTACTCACTATCTGAATTTTAACAGTAGTTTATTCTGTTTATTGTAAGTGTAATTTTACACGGCTTTTAGGATACGGAAATTTGTTATATTTATGTCACACTTACTCACTATCTGAATTTTAACAGAATATTATTGTGTTGTGTTTATTATATTAATTAACTATTTGTGTGTCTGTTATTGTTTTTTCTATATTTATTATTGTTACTGTCATAATAATGTGTGTGTTTTATATATTTACTGGCATAGATTTTGTTTGTTGTTTATTTAATTACCTACTATAAGCTATGCACTCTTTGTGGTCTGAATAAATAAGAATTGAATTTGTTTTTTCCGGACCTTCGAGGATATTATCTAAAAAAGAGTACCCATGCTAGTAATATTTAGCGAATAGCTGTTGTGGTTCTCGGTCGCTCTGGCAACACTAAAATCTACAAGTCATTTTATACAGCTTAGCGGAATTCTATTAACAATGGTGTCACTATTGAGTTACTCAAACAACCATATTTTTAACTATTTCTCCGAACGCCGCCTAGCGTGAACTTTATGAGACCGGTTTTTTTTATAACTGTCACATAGGAAGTAGTTCTTTCGTATAATCTGAACATTTTATGGTTTACTAAACTCTTCGTTTTAACTGGCCTAAATGTGCTCATGGCTTTTGCCGATATAGCGATTTATTCCTTATGGAATAACATAGCTGAACACTTATATTTTGAGCAAGACTTTAAACAACGAAGTGAATTTGGACATGAAAAGCAAAATGGTTCACGCTGGAGCAAAATTATTTAAAGCGTTATTTTGAATACCCCGTTGCTTTCAAGATTCAGCATCCGTGACTTCTCTATGGATACGATGTATTGACGGCTCAAAATATCTACTTTTTAGATCCGTAGTAACATACTCTATTTTTTATTCTACACTAGTAATGTAAATAAACTTTTAATCTTGGAGATGAAACTATTTTTCGGATCTAACTTCGGATCTTTTTTCAAACAAGCATCAAACAGTTGTCATAATGAATGTAAGCGAGCCTGTTTTGAATAATAGTTTCCAATAATTAACTGCCTTATTTTTTATTTACCAAAAAACTAAACTTTACTCCTGGCTTAAGTTTAATTCCATTACTGTTTGAAAACACTGCATGGCAATATATTATATAACTATAAAATACCACAAATAAAATACATTTTAATTGATTGCAAACCAAACGATTCCCAACACTAAATACGGGAATAATATTGTAAATTGTTCAAATGAAAAGGTACGTAAGTTAAGAATATTAGCGTTTTATACATATATATGTACATAGTAAAATACGACTGCGTTTCTAGATACGTGAAATTTAGCAAGGACGTGTATAGTGAAACGAGGTTTATACTTCTCATGCATCTTAATGCCTATTAAAGACAGTGTTGTAAATGCCGGAAGAACTAAAATTTTGATATATAAATTTCTAGCACAATTGTGTATCAAAACTTTTGTAATATCCTCTTTATAACTAGTTACGTGATATGTTCTGGTAGGTAAGGTTGTTAAGCACTAGAGCTCGTTATGAGAGAATTCATCCAGGGAAGTACTGCCACGTTACCTATTTCTGCCGCCAAGCAGTAATGTGAACGTTACTGCATTTCGGTTTTAAAGAGTAAGGGTGCCTATAAAATTACAGGCACATGACACTTTTCAACTTATATCTTAGAATAGAATAGAATAGAATAGAATCGTTTATTTCATGTTATCAATGTCACAATATTACAATTGGAAATACAATGTCAAGGGATAACTATGATCGTCAGTAACAAAATAATAATAATAGTAATGAATATAAA
Organism: Hyposmocoma kahamanoa; assembly: GCF_003589595.1. Classification (NCBI taxonomy): domain Eukaryota; kingdom Metazoa; phylum Arthropoda; class Insecta; order Lepidoptera; family Cosmopterigidae; genus Hyposmocoma; species Hyposmocoma kahamanoa. The sequence continues at coordinate 21,096,188 of NW_020653854.1, forward strand.
ATAAAGTAGTATAACTACTGCTTGTCGAATAAAATAAAATTAAAATTGTTTCAAAAGAAACTCAGCGACACTGTACAATTCAATATCCAATAAAAGGATTTTTAGTCGGGTACAAAACGTTTCATCGTTTCTAACACTTTTCAGTACTTTTCTAACACTTAGAGTGACTCTCTGCGACACTGCTACTGTTATTATGGACAGGGATGTGTGTCGCTTACTGCTAGACGCATGATTTGTTCGTCCTCTCATTTGGTATCACAAAATAAGGTTCTCGTAGGTACTGGTACCGACTTGAGGCACTATACTCTATGGCGGAATCCATATGAGTAGTTACAAGCAAAATACAAATTTGTTCCCCAAAACAGCACTTCTAGTTTGAAAGTGGGAAGTATCAAACGCAATCAGACGAGCAGAAGACTTTAGATTTTATGACCCATGATCGGCACCTCATTTGTCATCGTCGGCAAAATGTTAAAACGTCGTAATTCCGTTTTTGGACTACATCTCTTTATTACAATCGGGCAATTAAAAATACGTAATTTGTAGACCCTTTTTTAATTATAAAAGGAAGGTAGAATCATAGATTGTCGTGTTATTATATTTAGTAATTCTATTTTTATACAAGGTTTACCTACAATTTTAGGCGACGTATATCATTAAACAAAAACTTGTTAATTCAGTGCTGCAAGAGGTATTTAGTTCCTATAACAAAATTTTTATTGCCATTGAACTACAAAATTATTTCCTATAACAAAGTTTTATTTTCATGGAACAAAAAAATTATTTGTATTTGTACTGTATTTTAAAGTGAGGTATTTCAACGCGAGTCCAGATTTAGGAGGTGAGGTGTGGGAGGCCACCACTCAATCCGTAAATTAATATGAATAAAATAAGAACAGGAGGAGAAAATTTGTCACAGATCCGACTTCGACAAGTGATGGTGACTGACGGGGCAGCAGGCGGCGCGGTGTGTCATTAAACCGCTGGGCAATTTGCAAATTTTGGGATAAATGTGAATTTAATAACTAATATGACTTTAGTTTAAAACCAAAATTAGCAGGTTCTCTATAGTGCTGAAAGAGAAATATCTCAATAATTTGTTTGAGACTTTTATTTTGGGCAGTATTCAGAGTTTTACATGGTCGGATAAAGTACATCCTATCGCATAACATTACAATATCTTTATCGTATATTTTTTATAAGATCGTTATTTAATAGTAAATACCTAAACCATTTGATCCAGCAAAACAGTTTTCCCGCTTCTGCACCAGTGACAGTTAATGCTACTAAAGTAAAACACCTGTGTCGCCTCAACCAATCAAAGCTTTTTCTGAATTAAGATACATCCTTAGCGCAGGAAACTGCCGTAGGCATCAATTAACGCATAGCGTCTAGTGGACCGCCTGTTTGCCAGTTAGGTAATATACAATAAAAAAGTCCAAATAACCTTGACATCAAACAAACGTAATTATTATCAACAGTAAACGATTATCATAATAAACTAAGTTTGAGTTGCAACAACCCGTTTGCATACTTACCTACCTACCACAAAGTTTTGAAATTGTAGTTCTAAAAAACTAGTATTTTTGGTGGAAATAATAATTTTGTAATAATAGTAACTTCAATAAAAAATAGTAACTTCTAATTTTGAAAATGATATAAAATATAAATTTTATATCATTTAAAAACAGTAAATTACAAGGGCATTTTTTTCTCGAAAGTTGTTTATTATCACGAATATTATTACCAATTAATTTGATTGGGTAAATTTGTTACACTTGTATAACTTTAACTTCTTATTAAAAACCAATTTAATATATACTATGATAAATATCGTCCCTTTGTCATGAACGGACATCAATCATCTTATTACTTATGACGGACAGAAATAAAATGCATTATTTGATTTTGTTTTTTTTTATAATATCAAGTGACGGGACGAACAAGTTGTGTGCCTGATATTAAGCTACACGCCTTTCCATAACAGGTGCAGTGTCATTCTGAGCTTTAAATCGCAAAGATATGACTGCCACTGCCTGAGGTATAAGTTGACAAGTCCCATGTGCCTACAATTTCACCAGCACCCTTACCCTTCAAAACCGGAATGCAGTAATGCTCACATTACTGCTTGGCGGCAGAAATAGATAAGGTGGCAGTACTTCCGTGGACGAACTCTTCCACAAGGAGCTCTACTGCTACGTTGTATGTAATTGTATATTCTATGTGGTTTAAATAATTCATGTTCATCGTTTTATAAAAATAAAATAGATTGAAAATATGTTTGATAACCATTAGGTGTCTTAAAATACATTTAGAGATTACATCAACAAATTAAATTCTCACGAATAAATTACTGCTAATGTTAGGGCTAGTTCAGATAGTTTACTAATTTATTTATTGTAATTCACATGTAAATATCCTTAATAATTCTTTATACACCAAACATATGAAACCTTGAAGGGCGTAGCAGTGTCTGGAAACAGACACAGAACGTTTAAATCTAATGTAATTATTAATCTATTAATTTTATTTTATAAAAGAATTAATCATCAAAATATTCTTCCAATGAATAAATACATTTATTTAACAGACATTGGTTTAAAATTTTATCAAAAATTTTTATCACGTTGCCCTTTGTCAAAAATACATTTATATTTGTTATAAATTTTTATTGTCATTGAATTTAGGCTACTACTGTGTACTTTTTAAATTAAATAAAGCTAAATTATTACATCTTTATTCAAATGTGTAACGTACAAACTAGACACGATAAAAAAAAAACAGGTCACGCGACTTTCGGAGAATTCGCGCGTATTCTCGGGTATTCCCATCTTTACCACAATGTATCTATTTTGTACGATGAACATAAAGTTCATTATACTATAAATATGTACAATTTCATTACAAAAATTTACTTCAACTCTGCGGCAATGTAAATTGAGCCTTAGCACCCATCACGCGTCAGATGCTCATCTGAACCGGCCCTAATGATTTTCTTCTCATACGAAATACAAACCATCAGTAACCGAAGCGCTGATGAGGTAACCTTGTTCTCATTTCATATTTCTTTACACTTTTACGAGTAAGCTTCGTTTAATCGTCAACAAAATTCAGACTATTCTCATGTTTTTTTCTCATTTCAAATAAAAAATTTCTAAATCTGGTTTTAAGCAATGTGGAGGATGTTTGAAAGTGGAACATCGACATTTTTGAATTGTCAAGGTTAAAGGAGTTTATTGTCTGTGAATAATTGTATACATCTGTGAAGAAATATTGTTTTTTTGTGTTAAACGCGAATGTATAATATCCAAGTCTCTTTTTAAATATTTTCCTTTGTTGTTAAGAAATCTATAAGTTACCTATACGGTGTGGTGTTGCAACTTTATCGTCTATCGTATCGGAAATTTCCCACCGTGTATACTGTATAATACGCATTGTAACAAATATTCTAGAACAATTCCTAATAGTTACAGTTTCCAAACCTATATTTTGCTAAATAATCGTGGGACATTCCCATACGAGTAGATCACACTTTGGTAACATCGCATCATGGTTAAAACGAAAGCAAACAAATCGGTCGATTATACATAATAATATTTTGTCTACGATCTCACGTTCCATTTTTCGTATTAACGACCTGTGATGGTGACATTTTATTTTATGATTTAGTTTTACTCATGTGTAATGACAAAAATTAGACATGAAAACATATTTACAGATATCATAGGGAGAACAAAATATTTTACATAATTGGAAATGGAATCATTTTTTCGGAACGTATATTTGTTTATTTCAAATTTTTATTGAATTGATATTCAATTATTTTTTGTGAAATTACTCCACTACTTTGTTATAATTATTAATACAAAGGTCGAACCCTCAGAAAAATTCCTTCGATCCGGCCGGATCCGAACCGACGTCTTCTAGCTTACCGTGCCAGACGCTATACCAACTAAGCCACGGAACGAACCAGCGGACCTCACGAATTTTTCTATGTGCTTGCGTCGTGTCTTTGTATTTGTTTTTTCAACGACTTTTTAGTCGTAGCGCCATCTATGATAAATCTATGAGATATTTATCACCCAGTTAGTACCTTTACAGCTACCAGTCCTGGCGAGAGATGTCGCTATTCACTGTATGTTAAATTTTTATTGAATTGATATTCAATTATTTTTTGTGAAATTACTCCACTACTTTGTTATAATTATTAATACAAAGATCAAACACTCAGAAAAAAATATTTAATAATATATTTGTTTATTCAAACAAATCAACGTTGTGAGCCTTTTTAACCGACTTCCAAAAAGGAGGAGGTTCTCAATTCGACTGTATGTTCTTTTTTTTTGTACGTATGTTACGCGATAACTCCGGTATTTGTGAACCGCTTTTCATAATTTTTTTTGTAGGAAAGGGGGTACGTCCATAGTGGTCCCATTTCATTTTGAAGAAAGTCATCCACCTAGAAGGGTGGCTGTTCACTCATGAAGATTCATTTTTATAAATAGTGCCTAACTTTAATTTAGGAGCAATTATTTTAATGGTTTATTTTGCTATTTCTCCAATTCAAGGCGTTTTTCTCTCAATGTACTTTGAGTAGTGAGAACCGATTATTATTATCTCCAGTGTCAAGTCCTGTATGTTGGCGAACTAGGGGATATTTCAATAAAACTTAGCAAGTGTTCGTAATTCCACGTACTATTGAGGTCAGTTTTTTAGTACTCTGTACTGAGATTATCCGCATTTAAATCGCTTATATTTGTTTTTTCAAACAAACCGACGTTTCGGGCCTTTTGCAGGTCCCATGGTCACGGTTGTACCACGGACGTAGCGATACGCGTATATTTGTATTTTATATAAAACCTACATGTACTGTATGTACATTTAGGTATTTAATTTTAGTTACTTATGAATGTACACGGTTTGCCATCCGTACCCCTTAGGTAATACAATTAAAGTTTACGCGTACCATTACTTGGGATACACTGGTTTACGAATCTATACTACCTCAGCTCGAATCCAATTTTTTCCTGTAATCATACGGTTAATTTTTATTGGGTCGACCGGCAGGGACACAGGCTTTTTACAAATTTTATTTAAAAAAAAACAACATTCAAGCCATTTCAAAAATGTATATCGTTTCGTACTTAGTTCAGTTGATATAGAAAAAAAATCATTGGTCTATGTAAGAGTACCTACTGAACTTTTCTTGTAAAATTTCGAGGTAAGTTTGTGTTTATTTTTTCTATCGTGAACATTTTTTGGCAATCGTGTTTTCACACCATATAATAATCAGTGTATATCTTCAATTTTCCTATATATTTTTACCAAAGTCATCGATTTAAGACTTTCACAGTTATGCGGAATTAACCAAAGCCATTTGAGGTAATATAGACTCTTAAATAGATCACAAGTTACTTTTGAACCCTGAAATAGTGGCGCTAGTATAGTTATAGTAACCCTATAAATCTAAACTACACATCCCACCGATGAGTACGGGTGTTCTCCAAGAAGAATCGCTTCTTAGCAAAATACGATGTAACAGTTATGCATCAAGCGATATATCTTTATAATGCATTTGTACATAAGAGAAAGTCCAACGTTAACAATTCAATGGATAACAAACAAGGTCAAGTGTTCATCGTCGCTTCCTAATTGCATTTTCGGCTGTCACGTTATGAAGATGAAATAATGTATCTTGTAAGTTTAAATTGTGGAATATTTTAAAATGTGTTCGAAAAATATAGTAACAGTTTTTTTACGCACACACTTATTAACCCGCACAAACTCTGTATCACGGTTACCATGGACACACACGTAGATATGCTGGTGAAATTACAGGCACAAGGGGCTTCTCAACTTAGTCTCAGATCTTTGCAATTTAAAGCTCAAGTGTTACGGACAGGCGCGTAGCTTACCATCAGACGCACGACTTATTTGTTTCGTCACTTGATACTATATAAAAAAGACAACCACAGCGTACACCCCACCCAAACTCACAAGAGAAATAAATGTAAGCCATACAAATATTTCTCCCGGCCAGGGAATCGAACCCGGGATCTCTGCCTAGCAGTCCAGTATGGTCGCGTTCGGCCACTGTGATTGCGTAGAAGAAGTACATACTCTATTGTATACCTACTAACAAGTTTGCCCTGTGCATGGTACTCTAGATTGTGTCACACGTCCGTAAGCTTGGCCCCATAACAGGCATATTAGTTTAGTGAAGTTTTCTGAAGCTAGTTTGTACTTAAATATTAGAAAACATCACATACGGTACTTCAATCTCAAAGAAAGTAACTAAAGCACCTCTCTTATGGAAATAAGCAGCAACGACGTTATCAGAGCAGCCAGACCCAAGACAATATAGAAAAGCTAGTTTTTCTACATTGATTCGCCTGGTGGTCGAACCCGGGACCTCAGAGATGGCGACGCCATGAAAACCGGTGTGCAAGTGATTTTGAGACCATAAGAGTCATTTATCGGAATCACAGAACAATAATTACACTAGAAGTGGTTAGTTAACGTCTGACGCGTGCCAACATTAGGACTCGAAAGACCTACTTGAGCTCAGTCCGCCATTTGTATACCATACAAATGGTTGTATCATTCTTTCGCGCAAATTGTCTAAAAAAATGCCTTATTGTGATGTTTTGGAGTGTAAGTCGTATCGGTAAGTTTACATTTTCAATTTTCTGATTTTCGAATTGATTTAGATGTTAATCGTTCGTCGTAGTCCAGCTACAGGCCCCAAGATGGCAGCACGTTGAATAAAATTTCAATATAAAATCAAAACGTCGTAACTTGCAATAAAGATATTGAACTTTCAACGATATAGCTACTAGCTAAACATCTTTATATATTAGAAACCATAGTTTCTAATACATAAAGATGTTTCATAGTTTAATAATGATTGGTCATAACCAATCATTATCAAGATGTCGTAGTGTTTATTATCATTTGTTTGTGTGCGTTTTGGCGACAGCGATTCCGATAGTAATCGAGGCTTATGGCACTTCAATTGTTTTTTTCTTCCGCGATCGGAATAGACAAATAACTGTTACACGACCAATGTGAATAGTACTCACAGAGCCTTTATGTAGAAATTATAGAATTGCAGTAGCAGAATGTAGAGGACCTGTTCGTCTGTCGTTCGTTTCGTGCCCCTGGTTTCTTTTGCACCCGTGTTATATGCATCCGATTCAAATAAATTCTATATCAATATTTTTATGATAGATATGAGTTAATTTGCATTGAGTACTGTTGACAACTAAAATATTTTTAAGAATTTATTAATTTATGCATGTATGATACAATTACTGTCTTAATTATTGGTTGTTACAAGCTCGTATTGATAAGACGTAATGTAAAATGCGTTCAAGTTACTCGTATGTTTTATTTTAAGAATTAGTGGGACAAAATGATAAATAAATTATGAAAATAATTGTGACTTGTACTAATTTCATCAAGTAAAACAAATCTCTTTTTTATATTAAGTTCATGTTACCTATCAAAATTTTATTATTTTATTAAAAGCATTTTCGTATCTACCAGTGCATTTAATTAAAAATTGCTTTACATTTATCCTAACTGACATGAATCGGGTGCAAAATGAGGGCAAAATAATCTAGGAGCATAACGAACAGACCCAATATAGAGTTATTGAACGGAAATGGTAACATATAATATGTTACATAATTCTCTTTCTTATATTTTTTACTTCTTATATAAATCGATGGGAGTTATAAACTACTGTTGAACAATAACTGTTAAACAAAAGGAGTTCGTAATTAATATAATGAGTCTGCTTATTTCATCATTTTGAAACACGCCGTATGTAAAAGTTAAAAGATAATTTTGTAACATTTTTGAGATACTCTGTTATGGGGAATGACTTTTTCCATGGTTCAAACACATGTGACGCGACAAGCGGCGCCGGCTCAAGTTGCAACCGCGCAATTACCGCACCGCTTGAATGTCAATGAGCGTTATGTCACTGCGCATCTTATGGGCGAGATTTATTGTTCTTTAGACCTATCTATAGGCGTCGCGAATGCTTTAATGGTGTTCCGAATTGTGTTAGGTCACGTTTTTGGGAATTGTTTGTTGCAAGTCGAGGTAAAGCAAAACTAAGTGTGTCTTCTTTTGAAGATACGTAATTGCGTTACTTCGAAGACTGTAGATAATTGCAACTTTACGTTTAATCTGTAACTAAATATAGGTTTGGCCGACATCATCATCGATTGATGTCTGGACGTACTCAGAATGGAAGACGTCAACCTTTGACCATAGATAACTTCTGTTTACCACAGAAGCACGGAGCGACTTATACTAATCCTCGGTTCACCTAGTCGGTGACTATTCTACTTCTTGGTGCTTCCAGTTTTTATTTTTTTTCCATCCTCTAAGTTCCAGTTAGTGATGTGTGTTTTTTCTTCATTTGAACTAGGTTTTACGTTTACTTACAACCTCTCCTAATGTGGAAAATGAAGATGTGGATTAAAATTGTATACCCCTAGAAGATTTTTAGCAGTAGAGCTCCTTGTGAAAGAGTTCGTCGTGGGTAGTACTGCCACCTTACCTATTTCTGCCGTCAAGCAGTAGGTAATATTAGCATTACTGTATTCCGGTGTTGAAGCGTAAGGATGCTGGTAAAATTACAGGTAGGTGGGACTTGTCAACTTATGTCTCAAGATGATGGGCGCAGTAGCAGTTGCCCCTCAGATCTTTGACATTCACAGCTCTAAATGGCATTGCCACTATTATGGACAGGCGTGTAACTTACCATCAGCCGCACGACTTGTTCGTCCCATCACTAGATATTGTAAAAAAAAGATGCCTGTTCAATTTGACCTAAACAAAATACAACTACCTATGTCTTTCTGAACGCTTGCCAGTAGTATGACTTATGTGACCACACTACACTATTTACACTATTTACACTATTTCAAACTTATTACTTTCAAGTAATTTTCATTGTCAGCTTTGTCGGTAAGTTTTATTAAGGGTTACTTGTTTCTGCATTTTCTGTACATCCCATTACGTTGTGACACTCAGTTTCTAACCTTTAAATATGAGATCAACCGTTGGGGTCAGGAGACATAGGTAGTGTGCTTAACATTTGCAAAATAGCTCATTTTCTTTTAAATGTAAAGACATATTCATTATCATTAGCCACAGAAGAAATAAAAAGGACCATTATGCTCGATTTATTGTGAGCAGCGTGTACGCGCGATCGCTATTGTGCTCTCTTTTTCTCATTACACTATAAAACATCCGAGGAAGAGATAACAACTGTATCAGGGATCGCGTGCTAAATATTTGAGCTTTAAACTTAATACTTAACCAAAACTAAAATGAAGCTTGTTAAATAAATAGGAGAAGTATTGCCAACATCAAAAAGGTCAATTGCAAATTTAGCATGCGCACGCGATCAAATCGTGCCCTCATTACGCAAGTCGCAAAGACACTTGATTTTACGTGATATGCAAACGCAATATTTACCTTAAATGTATAACTTGCATAAAAAGTATGCTTCAGGCTTGAGCTTGAGTTACTTGACCCTTTTGACAAGGACCTACGTGAGGAAACTAGAAATTATTTGCTTTAGATA
>NW_020653854.1:21106194-21124690 GCF_003589595.1 Hyposmocoma kahamanoa
CCGCTTTTCATTAGTGGACAGCCTGATTGTTTGCCTGTTTTAATAGGTACTATAAAATAAACCATTAAACCATCGTGAAACCCGATGTTATCAGTCTTGCGAAACATTGTCGGTAGTTACAAAAAGAATAAAACCTCTAGGCAAAAGCTTCTGTACTTTCACATGTTGTGTAGCCAATCAATTAGTTGATTCCCTGATAACCCTGATGCAAGAGTTTGCTAACAGACCCATCGTTATCGTGGTTTATCACCATATAGCTTACGTAATGACAATGAGTGATGATATTATTCATGTGTGTATGGACATTTGCACACAATTACAATTTATATATACTGACATTATTTGCTTTGTCGGTACAAAAAGGTGTTGTGATGTTTTGGGATACTTTGGCCGTAAATTAAACCTTGATTTTGCTAAGAAATTCATTGTAAATCTTTTTATTTACGATTTTCGAGTTCTTAGTGTTCTTTTTTCGCTTGTTACACATAGGAAATTAAATTATTTTTGGGTTTAAATCGCACATACTAGTTTTTTCAAATAAACTTAAGTTTCTTGCCCTTGAGTCAGTCATGTAAATATATTTCTAAATTTTATATTCTGACTGTGGTAAACTGGATTTACATAAAATTTGCTGTAATGCCACTGAATTTTTTAATAGCATTAGAGCTCTTCGTGAAAGAGTTCGTCATAGGAAGTACTGCCGCCTTACCTATTACTGCCACCAGCAGTAATGTGAGCATTACTACGCGCCGGTTTTGAAGGGTGCGGTTTTGAAGGATAGGGTGCTGATGAAATTACAGGTACATGGGACTTGTCAACTTATGCCTTAGGGTGACAGGCGCAGTGGAAGTGCGCCTCATATCTTTGCGATTTAAAGCTCTGAGTGGCAACTGCTATGGACAGGCGTGACGCCTACCACCAGGCGCACGAGTTGCTCGTCACGTCTCTTGGTATAATAAAAAAAAGTCACTGAAAAAAAACTGTTTGTTTTTAGCTATGCAAAAACTACCTACCTTCTACCTTAACCTCCTTAGAGAAGACCAGCAGTGAGATTTAATACTTCAGAAACTTTTGCTGGCGTGGGCAAAACAAATTGCAAAAAATATATTTCAATCTCATGTTTAATAATAATGGAATGCATGCTGGACAAACAAACATTGATAACAATAAAAATTCATTACGACAAATAAATAGATTTATTTATTTATTTGTTTACTCGTAATTTATGATTTCTATTTACACTTATGAATAAATACGTCGCCTACGTCCACTGTTTTTAAACATGTTATTCACTTATACTTTCTTTCTAGGGTCTCCGTTATCCAATCCGCAAATCCCACGTTCGTCGTCAACGAGCTATACCCCCGTCCACACCCTTCTACTGTCAAGACACAGTTCCTTGGGGCCGCAGCAGAGAACGACCGGCTTCAGTACACAGGCTGAGACCAGGGGACATCGATGTGGTAGCGGCTATTGGAGATTCGTTGGTCGCAGGAAGCGGAGCGTTGGAAGAGTTTGCTTTAGGTGCCTTTGTAGAGTATCGGGGAGTTTCTTGGTGTGCCGGTAAGAGGATATCTTCTAATAGATTCTTCTAAGAGAATATCTCTAAGATCTTCCGAAGACTATCGTTATGCGCACTGCATCCGATTCGTTCGAATCCGAGAAATGACGGTTGAAATAGTTGTAGTGCCATTTATACGACGAAATACGAATCGAAATACGAATTCCGTCTTCCGAAGTCGAGAATAACTTCAATTTGGATCATTATATTCGCAGATCGAAGTGTATTAACGCTTCTGCACTGCGTTCGATCCGAGTCCAAACCGGCGGAAGCTGCGGCGCAGAGGGAGGGAGCCGGTATCGATGTATATGAATATAATTATGTATACAAAAATTGACACTCTTATTCGGTATTAATAAAACTTCTTGGTATCTTGCTTTAGTTTGATTATTATCGGTTCATGAGAAGATGTACCCAGTCTCAACTCATTATTTCCCCTGTGTTTTCGTATGTAATTAAAATAACAAATCTGAAAGTTGACGGCGATTAAAAGGACACATGGTTAACGAACGACGTAAACACTGCATGAAACACAGTACCGGAATAAGAAGGATTTTGAATCCCTAGATGTACAAGCGATGTCGGGTATAGTGTATTCTCGATTACGGATTGGACGCAGTGCGTACACGTCCTTAGGTTCACTCTCCTCTCACTCATTAGCCTCTACTCCTACTTTCTCTTCCACCCTGTATAACAATAAATTCTATACATAAATAATAATATTTATTTGCGTCTTTTATATGTTCCGTTGTTGAAAAATCATCAAGGAAAGAGCTGGTTTTATTTATTGAGATAAAATTAAGTCAATAAAATGTTACCACATCGTAGTCTTCAACAGTAACTTAATAGTCGTCATTCTCAGGTGGAGACGGTACGTGGCGTGAATTCCTGACGCTGCCAAATATTCTAAAGGTGTACAACCCAAACATACGCGGGTTTTCGACTGGGACAGGAGAGTGGCTTACCAAGAACGCTAAGCTGAACGTGGCCTTCCCTGTTGCTTCCGATGAGGATGCATTTAAACAAGCCAAGGTACTGATTATTTTACCTATTTACTTATAATACCTGTATCTGACTTTTGTCGATGCATATTATAATTTAGATGTAGGTCTAGTGTTTGTAATAAATTATAAATGGTTTATTATAACCTATAATCTAAAAATGGGAGAATGTATTATTAATATAAAATAAATGTAGCCATCTAAACGATTGTTCATAGATTTTTACAAACTTATATTTTATACCTAATATATCTCACACAACAGCATCCCTTGATGCCTTTACGCAAGTAACACAACGTGTTTGATATACATCCGCATTTTATAAGCCTTGTCGTTTCCAACAAGGACTAATCAACGTTGTTTTACTCGTATGATACCAGTTACAACTGTATTGTTTTATTTTACAATTTTTTTTAAATTTTATTTTTAACATGGTATTTAACACTATGCTATATGGTGTTTATCTCAAACAGCGTGGTCAGTTAGGGATATTTTTGGATTTAATGCAATAGGTTACGTAAGTATAAATATTTTTGGGTATTTTAGAAATCAAATCAAGTCTCATTTATTCGCTATAAATAGAGTAGAAACATTATAAATGTTGTGTTAAAATTAAATTGCTGAACTTAATCCTATTTAGCCTTGGCAAAAGCATGCAAATATAATAATAAAATACAATACATTATAATATAAATTCATTAATACATTAGATAAAATAAAATCACGATTAATGTATGCATCGATACGGATCTGTCTTTAAATTTGAAAAAATCGTCAACCGAATAAAATGATTTTTCTAAGAGCCATTTGCGCAGTTCTTTTTTGAAACAAATCAAAAGAAGTGATTTAATATGACACGGCAGCTTATTAAAAATCTTTCGATACATTGCATAACAGTTGTTTTGGAAGCGATTAGTCTTAGGAATTGTGCCTAGTAGTACTTTATCGGGGTTTCTTAAGCTTCTAGCAGTCATGTCTTTAGCGAGTATAAATTTATGTTGATTTGTCTTTACGAATATACTAGCTTCGAGTATGTATAAACAGGGCAGGGTTAATATTTTTAACGTTTTAAAATGGGGGCGACATGATACATCTGGTGCTAAGTTGCAGATGACTCGTATACACCTCTTTTGAGCAATGAAAGCTTTCTCAAAGTCTGTGCCATTCCCCCAAATAATAAGGCGTATCTGAGTACTGATTCTACATACGCAAGATACGCTGTCATTGCTGTGCATTTATTTGCCACTCTAGTCAATTTATACAGAGCAAAAGCAAATCTATTTATTTTAGTGCACACTTTCTCTGTTTGTTGTTTCCAGTCCATCTTATAATCTACAATTAATCCTACAAATGTCACATTTGTGGCGTTCTGCAAAATTTGTCCGTTATAATTCATAGTAACTGTTTGATTTCGTAAATTATTAAAATTCATTACATTAGTCTTCGATAAATTTATTTGAAGATTATTATTTTTTAGCCATTCAATTAACAATGTCAAAGTTTTTAATAATTCGTTATTGTGTTCTTCCAATGTTGAATATATTGGAGAAGTGAAACCACGGATACATCGTCCGCAAAAAGAATTGAATGTATAATAGAAACAGCAGGAGACCAAGTAAACTACGTTGGGGAACTCCGTAATTATTATATTCAAAGTTGGATTTATAAATTTCAATACAGTTTTGAGTGTTAAGTCGAGTTATTTCTACATATTGTAACCTATTTTTCAGATATGATTCTAACCAGCTTAGCGCAGGCCCCCATATTCCATTATGCTCCAATTTAGTCAGGAGTATATCATGTGCAACTAAGTCAAAGGCTCTCGTCATGACTAAAAATATACCCGTTGTGTAGAGTTTTCTATTTACATTTTGCAAAATCTTGCTGATTATGTGAAAAGACGCATGTACTGTTGATTTATTTTTTTGAAACCCGTATTAGTTGTCTTGTATAATTTTGAAACTATATAGTTCTTGTGTGAAGTGTTGTTCAAATTTTTTAGACTGTGTAATAGTACCTTTTAAATGTCTTTGGATGCTTACGTAAAGGATCTCGAAGAACAATATTTATGTCTCCATTACATCCAATCTCCTCAATTCCAAATCCTAGCCGCTCTTGCAGCCCTAGTGTGGTCACACACCACTAACAGATGGATCAGATCTTATCTGTTCTTTTACAAGTTAAAAAACAAAATGTCCATAATATAAATTACCGTTGTTAATCGATTTTTTAATTACCCTATATTATATTTCCAGGTCGGGTTGGTTTCACAGTTATGTGATTTGAAAATTATATAATTATTTCCGAATATTCTTGTCCTTTTTCGTAATCTACTTAAGTACTTTCATTTTCAAAAAACAAGTTATTGGAATAATTCGTATCAACTCACTAAAGCACAATCGTCAAGAATAAAATCAAGTTTATGTAAGAGTGGTTAAAAAGTAGCTCCCCTATTCAAATTAAGTTTTATGTAATGTCTTGCAAATGATACTTATAGTAAAATATGCTTATTAAATAATTAAACGTAAGACGTGGCTTATTACTTTTCCATTGCCGACAAGTGAGTATCGAGCATGTTAGGAAATTTCTAAACTTAAAAGAACATTAGTAGCTTTTTTGGTGGCCCTAATAGGTTATAGGTGACACATTGCTATTATTCTCGAATTACTCATACGATTTGATAACTCAGTTTGAAATATAAATCGCCGAAGGGTTGTATCCACAGCATTTAGAATGACCTTTTAAGAAAATTAAATTCTTAGAAATAAGTAAATATAATGAAACAGCAAAGACTTAGGTATTGCATTTCTGGCCTTCGATGAATATTCAAATGTATATACAGGCCGTTCCACAGCTGGGGTACACGGAGAGAAAGTACTTTAAATATAGTATACAGGATATTTTGCTTCATGGAGACATTATTTTGTATTTAAAAGTAAGTAAGTATGCAATGTGACAATGTGGACGAGTTAAAAACGCAATTAAAGAGTATTGTTTCTAAAATCTACTAAGATTGAGAATTCACTTATAAGAAGATGGATAGCTTTTTGAACATTTGATAAATTGCCAGCACATGAGACTTGTCAACGTATGCCTCAACAGGTGACAGGCGCAATGGCAGTGTCACTGGTCTTGACGATTGAAAGATCTGAGTAGCAATGCAACTGCTATGCTATTTACTTATTTATAATTTTGTATTTAATGTTGTAATTCGTGGTTTATTTTTGAATTTTATTTGTATAATTTTTTTTTTTCATTTTTTTTAAATTATCTTATTTTATTGTAATTTTAGCATTTGAATAGCATCATACTAACCTTATTCCTAAGTTCTTTACTAACAAACTATGGATAACTTGTTGGTCCGAAATAAAGTATTATCATTATTATTATTATTATGGACATGCGTGTCGATAACACCAGTCAGTATCATAACAATAATAAAAAATGCAAATATCACAAAAGTAAATACATTGGCAGACTAAATTTAAATTTTTAACCGACTTCAAAAAAGGAGGAGGTTCTCAATTCGACTGTATGTTATTTTTTTTGTATGTATGTTACGCGATAACTCCGGTATTTGTGAACCGATTTCCATGATTTTTTTTTATTGGAAACTTGCTTACGTACTTCCATAGTGGTCCCATTTCATTTTGAAGAAAATCATTCACCTATAGGGTGGCTGTTCACGCATGAAAATTCATTTTTTATAAATAGCGCTTAACTTTAATTTAGGAGCAATTATTTTAATGGTTGATTTTGCTATTTCTCCAATTCAAGGCGTTTTTCTCGCAATATACTTTGAGTAGTGAGAACCGATTATTATTATCCCCAGTGTCAAGTCCTGTATATTGGCGAATTAAAGGATATTTCAATAAAACTTAGCAAATAGACGTAATTCCACGTACATTTGAGGTCGGTTTTTTTTAGTACTCTGTACTGATTTTATTAACTTTATTGAATGTCACAATATTTTACTACCATGATATTGCATAACTTTTTTGTGAAATTACTCTACTACTTAGTTTATTATAACAAAGACCGAAATAATAAGAAAAATTTATTCGATCCGGCTGGATTGCAACCAGCACCCTCAGGTAATCCGTGCCAGATGCTCTGCTGCTCTTACAGATGACGCTACAGCGTACAGCAAAATACGGTTGGTTAATACAGTGAAATGTTTTTTAACCGACTTCAAAAAAAGGAGGAGGTTCTCAATTCGACTGTATTATTTTTTTGTATGTATGTTACGCTTCATTTGAGAACCGATTTTGATAATTCTTTATTTGTTGGAAAGAGGCCACCTCAGTAGTGGTCCCATTTAATTTTGAAGAAAATATTCCACCTCTAAGAGTTGCTGCTCACGCATGAAGACTTATTTATATAAGTAGCGCCTAAATTTTATAAGGAGAAATTATTTTAATGGTTGATTTTGTTATGCTCCAATTAACGGCGTTTTTCTCAATATACTTTAGAAGTGAGAATCGATTTTTATCATCTCCTGTGTTAATCCGGTTTTGCGCACTTTCCGCTAACTGATTTCAATAAAACATGGCAAGTAGATGTAATTCCACGAACTTTTGAGGTCGGTTTTTTAGTACTCTGCACTGAGATTATTTTTCACTTTTGTCGGTCGTTACGACTCCCAAAATCAAGCAACTTTTTAAAAGGCTTTGAATGCAATATTACTTTCTTTAAAAATAAACCACTGTTTCCATGAAGCAAAATATCCTATCTACAGTAATTAAAGTGTCCTTCCGTCTCTCACGGCTTGACACGTCCTGTATAGTTGTTTTATTACTATACATATAGTGTACCTTAACAAATTAGAGTTTGTTAACATTCATAAACATAAACATAACAACATTATATTTGGAATAACAGTAAGCAATAAAACATATAATCTCACGAATTCACGACGCCAACAATAGTGAAGACAATACCTACATAGTGGTGTGAAAATACGTGGTAATGTTTAACTTAATGATTTGGATTATTGTTTCTTACATATTGTCCTACTTTTTGTTGTTCTGTTGTAACAGCACGATCGTTAAGGTCGCTTTGCTTCGACAGTACAAACTGCAGAGGATAATAAGACTTTTTACATTGTCATACAAAGCCACGGCCTCTATAGCAAAACAATTTAGTCTAAATCAGTAGGTATGCCTTATTTCCTCTTCTTAAAGGATTTATCAATCAATGATTATCATTAAATACAGGTTTTTTTACCACGATATGAATTTTTTCCCCAATATTTCGGTACGGTTACACGTTCCATGGTCACGGGTTCATCCGCTACTGGCCAGTTAACCCGTGACCATCCCGTAATTAGAGATAATCATTTAGTGAATATCCACGAAAGCCTTAAAATCTATATACTTTAATCAAACTTCAATTTGGGTAAGGGGATTTACAAATTCTCAAACAGTTTTAGTGGAACACCTTGTGAAAGAGTTCGTCGGTAAGGGTGCTGGTGAAATTACAGGCACATGGGACTTGTCAACTTATGACTCAGGGTGACGGGAACAGTTCCAGCGCCCCTAAGATCTTTGCGATTTAAAGCTCTGAGTGGCACTACAACTGTTATGGATAGGCGTGCCGCTTACCACCAGGCGCACGGTGTTCGTCGTTCGATGTGATGTTCGTGCCTTCATTTGGTATAATAAAAGAAAACAGTTCTGTGAATTTTCTATAATAGCAACTTGCAAAATATAGAAATTACCTTACGTATAATTTTAGTAATTTTAGTTATCTAAACCTAGATATATTTCCGCAGATCCTGGTAGCCCGCATGAAATCATCCCCAGAAATAGACATCAGCAGCGATTGGAAGATGATAACGGTGTTCATTGGCGCCAACGACCTGTGTTCAGCGTCCTGCCTATCCCCCGTAGCCTGGTCGCCAGCCGCTCATGCCAGAAAACTGTCCAAGGCTTTGGACTACTTCCAGGCTCATCTGCCGAGGACTATTATTAATTTGGTGCCAGTATTAGGTGAGGAATTACGCATCGATTTACATAGATCCTAATAAGGGCGCTTTCAAATTAAAACCTTGTAGAAGCGCTGTAGTAGTGGCGTGACTGTGGCGCGGCAGTCGCGCGTCTGTAGCGCTTTAGTAATTGTTCATTGACAGTCGATACGACGAAAAAAATTTTTCCCGAACTAATACGGTTCATTTTGCTTGGGTCGAGCGGAAAGGACGAAAGTAAAGTTTATTTAAAAAATATTAATTAGTAAGTATAATTTGTAAAATACGGTTACCTATTAATAGTCCGAAATGACATTTTCCAGAAATAACGTTTGCTCGAATTTTTATAACCTCGAAAGTAATTTTGAGAGGAAAATGTTTTTTTTTCCTTTTAAACCTTACCTAATCTAACCTAATCGAACCTAATCGTGTCTTTGCGATAAACATCCAACATATCCTGAAAGAACGGTTTCGTTATAATTTGGTTGTCGGTGTAATGAAAATTCGAACAAAAGTTTGTAATAGGTTACCTAAAATATCTGTAGAATATAGCGGTTTTCTTGTAAAATTTCGAGGTAAGTTTATGTTTTTTCTATCGTGAAAATTTTTGTTTCGAATCGTGTTTTCGTACCGTGTAATAATCAGAGTATATTTTTAATTTTACTATATATTTTTTCCAAAGTTATTGATTCAACACTTTCCCTATTAATGCGGAATCAACCAAAGCCATTTGAAGTCGTATCGAATCTTAATTGTGACTGTAAAAGCTGTGCGCGCGTGTCACGACGATACTGCGCTACTAAATTTTGCATGAAAATTAGTAACGCTTCTATAAGCGTCTAATTTGAAAGCACCCTTATAAACAGAGGTGTGTCACTTTTTAACTATACACTTTTTAACTAACAAATTCTGACGCTGCTGCCTGTTCTGATATATTGCTCCATTCCATTTTGGGAATCCTATCACGGGAAGACAAGAGCTGAATAACGTCATTTGATTTATTTACGAATTTACAAGGCAATTTTATTGCTTTACAATAATTGCTACCAGGCAACTTTGCAACATATATAAGTAACTAAATAAAATATAGCTTACACTTAAAAAATGGGTAAAGTAAAAGTCTTCTCTCGTCGTCTTTTTTATGATACCAAGACAGGATACGAACTCATGACTTATGAGGCTGGTGTTGAGCGACACGCCTGTTTATAGCAGTCGCAGTGATACTCGGAGCTTTAAATCGTAATTTGTAAACTACTTAGTTACCCTTCACTTACCCTTCAAAACCTAAACACGGTAACGCTAACTATATAATTAAGATCACTGCTTGGCGGCAGAAATAGGTAAGGTGGCAGTACTTCCCTGGACGAGCTCTTTCACAAGGAGTTTCTACTGCTACTTATACTGCAAAACATACAGTATCCACTATACTGCTAGATAAACATTTAGGTATAGTTGATTATTATCTAGGATACACTTTGAAAGTATTGATTTCCAGACGTGTCAGTGTCGGTACGCGTTCAGCGGCCATTCATGTGCCGGATGATGCACTCGCTGTTCTGCACGTGCTTTCACCGCGACGGCAACGAACTCGAGGACCTCGTACGCATGGCCAGGCTATACCAGAAGGCTGAGTTCATGCTGGTAAACATTTGATATTACTTGATAATAATAATAATAACGCACACGCTCAACATAGCCCCGCACTAGGGAAACCTTCATGGAGACACACATAGACAACCACAAATTACACCCAAACTCAAAAGAAATAAATGTAGGCCATACAAATATTTATCCCGGCACTAAACCTGGACTGGAAATACTGGAATCTAAACCTGGGACCTCTGTGTGGCAGTCCGGCATGGTAGTCGTTCGGCCACGGGGCAGTTCAACTAAATTAAACTGTAACAGATAGATGGACACGGAAATTCCGAATCAGCTCGATGGGGTTAGGGTTGGAAGTAGTGCAAAAGTGAATATATGTTAGGCGAAATGTACCTCTTCTTAATGAACTAGGAACTAGAATTCCTCCACCTCTCACCTTCTGGTTGGAGAGAAGAATTTAGTTAGGGTGTTGAGGACGTATCACTTGTTTCTAACTCAAACTGTTCTTGCATTAAGCGTGAAAGTAAGTATTGTAAAATCTGATTAAGAGACTTCAACACAAGTTATAATAATAATAATATAGTTAATAATAATTGTGTATCCTATTAAACATTTTCAAACGCGCTTGGTTTATGTTTTTTTTACGATACGAAGTGACTTGGGTCGCACAAGTGAGCACCTGATGGTAAGCGACACGCCTGTCCATAACAGTTGCAGTGCCACCTGAGCTTTAAAACACAATGATCTGAGAGGTACTGCCACTTCGCCCGTCACCCAGAGACATCAGTTGAAAAGTCCTATGTGCCTGTAATTTTACCAGCACCCATACCCTTCAGAACCGAAACGCAGTAACGCACACATTACTTTACACACAAGGATCTTTAAGCAGCAGTAGTGTTCCTTGAGAAAGAGTTCGTCCAGGGTAGCCAACTTACCTATTTTTGCCGCCAGGCAGTAATGTCAGCGTTACTGTGTTCCGGTCACGTAGATTAAGGGTGCTGGTGAAATTACAGGCACATGAGACTTGTCAACTTATGTCTCAGTCAGTGCCCCTCAGATCTTTGCGATTTAACGCGACAAGACTTGTACGTCCCGTCACTTGATATGATATTAAAGAAAAATCTATACTGCTATTAAAATTTTGTTTCTTCGCACTGAGACTATGAAATACCAAAGATTTTCAAAAGTTTTTCTGAACTTCTAATCTGAGTCTCTTTACAGAATTTGTGTGAAATGTCTTAAAATTGGGTTCCAATTTACCTGCATAGTTACAGGAATATTTCGCGACCTGTCCACAACTAATCGTTACAAACCGTTACAGATAGATAGCGGTCGATATGACACCAAAGAGGATTTCACGGTAGTGGTGCAGCCCTTCATGCGTTTGTTCAACGCACCGTTCCCGCCGAAGCTTCCACTGCCCCTCGTAATCCATCAGTCCTACATCACGCATGACTGTTTCCATTTCTCGCAGAAGGGACATGCCCTAGGTGAGTGTTGTGTCTGTTAAACTAAAAAACGTTTGGTTGTGATTACCTTTTAATATTGTTGTTAGTCAGTTAAATATAATCTTTGTACAAAGTGTCTCTGTCAACTTGTTGTATAAAACAATCGTATTCTGTAACAAGTTGGTAGACATGCTTGATTTAATGTAATGTAACCAATATGCAGGCTGCTGAACCCTATCTTAATTAAAATACATTGTCAGGTATGAGCGTCCCGGTGACGCAGTGCTGAAAATCTATACTCCTATGTGGGGTCTTGCTTTCTGATAAGGAGCAATAACTCTCGTGGGAGTAGTGACAGCATAAAACAGGATAAGTGGTTATATACATAAATTACGAGGCCGACATATAAGCCCGAACGTTTTAGGCCTTTTCAAAATAGATTTTTAAAAATGGTAAATATAATTATAAATCCTAAACAGTAAATCGATGTTATAGCCTACATATTTATTTTTTAACGTATAGAATATTAATTATTATTATAAATAATAATATCATAATGTCATAATCGTAACAAAACTAGTGGAGTTATTTCACAAAAAATCTCAATAAATACATTTGATCGAAAAGCGACATCTGCGTCAGTTGTAATACCTGTAAAGGTATCGACTGCGGTGAGGTAATTAAAAAAACTCTCTCTAGATGTGATTAGCGGCGACGAATTCCGAAAGCCAGTACAAAGATCTATAACAAAAACACATAGGAGAATTTCGACGGCTCGGTAACTTTACCCGTAGCTCAGTTTGTAAGAGTAATTCTACGGTGCAGCATGGACGTGGGTTCGAGTCCCACCGAGTCGACGGAGAACAATTTTTTGTGTGTTCGATCTTTGTATTCATAATCATATAGAATATTCTTTTATTAGATATCGATGGCATACTGTATACTATCTAGGCCCAAAACTTAGCCGTAGTAGCCGCCATGTTGAATTGTGCATGGGATGTCCCATGCTTGCCATCGTGCCACAGAAAAAAAGGATTTCTGCTAATAAGAAAGAGCAATTTCTCAAAATATTTGCTAATTCTGAAAAAATATTTATTAAAAGTAATAAAATATTGTCATTACAAAAATACTGCTTATCTTTTTCTAATACAATTTTACTCGTAACTTTATTCTAACTTTTAGACAAATACGTTCACTTCAAGATTTTATTTCATTTCTAATCAATTAATTGGACATTACTTACATCAAGAAATTTTTACCTCTTACATCAAATTTAAATAATCTTAAATGGATTCGAAAATTTCTTGGGTGTATTTTAAGAAAATATATTCTTAAACAAAATAAGAAGTAGGTTGCTATTCAGATTAATATTCTAAATTCTAGAGTATATTTTTAAAGCAACATTTCGTTGCGTTTTCATAATCAATGCTGGCGTGACATGTCGCCGAAGGCGCACGCGATAGCGATTACTTTTACTTGTGCTTGTAATCATAAAAATAATACACAGCAATAAACAGTCATTTATCCAAAGAAACAATACGTAGTATCTCTAGTTTGTTAGTGTGTTATTTGTAGTCATAATTTAAGAAATTTGGTTTCACCATGAAATCAAACTACACTTCGTCGCTTTAATGCAAAACCGCCGCATCTTAACAATTTCAAAATTTTTTTTATTGCAAAAATGTGTTTAAAAACGGTCAAACTTAAATACTACACGAAGACACCTAGCAATTTGGCATTATAAATAACGGAATTACGCAAATGCCTGTTTGGCATTCTGCGCTCTCGAGGCTAACTTTTGAGCTAAACAGTCCTTTTATGAGTTGTGTCTGTGTTTACAAATTTATTGAGCCTTAAAATACGCATCTTTTGAATATAAATACAAGGGTATTTAAAAATAAAACAATATTAAAATGTTAAGAAATGAGGTCGAAAGCTTTGATCGCCTCTCCTGTAAAAAAGTGAACTTTTGACATGCAGCCGTTTAGCATTTAAGCGACGACTTGTAACAAGCACAACTTTAACATGCAATTAATTCCAACACGCTACTGCTAGATGGCATTAGTTGTACTCTGAAACGCGCTATCGTTTTGTTAACTTCAATAGTATAAGTCATCTCATACATTTTGGATTGTTAGCGCTTCTACCGCTGAAGCATTTATACGGCACTGAACGGTACTCAAGTATTGGGGAAAATTTCGTCCTATTTCTGCTACTTTAAGGTTTGACCCGGAACTGTGTGTTTTCACACCCATGAGACATACTGTGGGGTCCATAACCCTGTAAATTTACCCTTTTTCATATTAGAAAACATAAATCTTCAGTGAAAAAATTAAGTACCTCTCAATTTTTCATTCTTTTTTTTTTCAAGTCAAAATCGGACATTTCTAATAACTAATAAATATTTTGTTGAATCTAGAGTGGCTTTGTGACTTGAAGTAAATTAATTTGCTCTTGGATTAAATATTTCTGTCTTATAACTAAAATACACTTTTGAGACGTTTTTTTTTTTACTATTATCAAGTAATTATTCTCTAGCGTCTATAGGGAGAGGATCGTTTTGTTGGATTTAATAAATTTGTCATCATAAAAAGAATTTTGTCTGTTTCTAAGTAATCTGTTTTTACCGTGTGGTGAAAGGATTTCGGGTTGCAAGAGACGTACTGGAAATACGATACGTCGTTGCGGGGAGGCTCCTTTCGTACACTCTATATCGAACTATATCTTGTTTTTAGTATCTTTTTAAATAGTAAACGAAAGATCTGTGGGAGTGCACGTTAGGAGTCACCCCGCACGACGTACCATCCTATCCTTGGCGTACCGTGGGCAACAATCGGGAAGTAACCCTACGCCGATTGGCAAATAAATCCTTACCATGATGACCAGCGTTATACTGTTTGCCATCGATACAATAAGGAGAAGAAGTAGGGAGATGCTCGCTTCGTTTTTGAATATTTATTTTTATTGCGATTTATTTATGGTACAATATTTATTTATTAAAATTATGTTGTTTTACAGTCACATTTCCACTTTTTTTGTGAAAGTGCTCCACGTGTTTTTTTATTTTTATTGATACAAATTTAATTAATCAGCTGTACTACAAACCTAGTTAGCAGATTTTAAGAATTTCACGATGTATTTGTTACAGATATTTGTATTGGGTGTTATTGGCTTATTTCGCCGTCAGCGCATCTGTCTGCAACTCATGAAGTTATTATGGTTCTTTTTTGACAATTTCAGCTGCAAACCTCCTGTGGAACAACCTCCTAGAGCCAGTAGGCAATAAATCCGAAAACGTGCCACCAGTACTTCTACGCTCATTCCGCTGCCCCACACGAGAAGCTCCGTACATCTTCACAGCGAAAAACTCTAAGACGTACTTTGAAACCGGCAGACAGGACTTTAACTTATGACATTTAGCGAGGATGTAAAGTTCTATGATATACGGAACATATAAATATGGAAATGAACATTTATAGCAAAATTAGTAATATTATATGATTGCTCCAATACCGACGGTATTTTGGGTATAATCAATTTTATATAGGGTCAGGTGGAATAAGAGGAACACCAGCGAAAGAGAGACTTATCTTAACGCATAATCTAGAGTCGCTATAGTCTCCCAGTTAATAAAACAGAGAAACAA
The DNA here is from genome assembly GCF_003589595.1 of Hyposmocoma kahamanoa. NCBI lineage: Eukaryota > Metazoa > Arthropoda > Insecta > Lepidoptera > Cosmopterigidae > Hyposmocoma > Hyposmocoma kahamanoa. Next base: position 21,121,418 of record NW_020653854.1, read on the forward strand.
ATTAGTTTAAACGATTTTAAAGAGATGTCGCTACGATGCTCTTAATCCAAATTGCGGAAGAACCAAATTGATGTTCACTATTTATGCTGAATTATTAAGATTAGTGATGCAACGGAAGTGTTATAACGGAAACAGAAACGGAATCAGATATCAAAAGTAAATCTTAGCAGAAACGGTAGCGGTTGCAGAAGCGGAAGTGTAAATACTATAAAGATCTCAATGAAATAGTTCCGAGCAGGGCTAGTGTTCGGTTTGGACACAATACAAAACTGCCAAGACCCACGCGCCCCACCATTAAGCAATGATAAATTATAAACTTCCGAAAAGATTTTACATGAAAGATAAGAAGAGGCATACGCAAACTGGTCATTAATTTAATTGTTGTACCTTACATATTAACGCAACTCACTAGAAAAGGATAAATAATTTTTAATTTTAAGATTCTACCTTGCACGCACTGTAACTTGTATTAATATTTGAAATAAACAGTTTTAATTTTTTTTTAAATAAAATTTCCCTTATAAAAGTTGCTGAAGCAGAAGTGTAAACAAATGTGAAAAAGCGTGCGGAATTTCCGCAGTTGCGGAAGCAGAAGCAGAGATCTGTTGCATCACTAATTAAGATCATTGAGTATATGTACATAAAAATGAATATTTTTTTGTAAGAACTGAGAATCAAATGTGGTACTTATCCAGTGCCATCCCATTGTTGTTGATGATGTAAGCATTAGACATAATGAAATACCAAATAATGTGATTGTAAGTTAAGTTAGCAAAAAAAATTGTACATACCTAAGTGATAATAAACTAGTTTTTCAGAATGATAGTTGTTATTTTATAAACCCAAGACGCAAAAAGAGAGGAGTTATAAATTTCAAGCCTTTGCATGTGTATCCGTGGCATCTTAACTTCCAAACAGCTGGACTGATCTTCAAGGGTTTTATATTATATTCGATGAACATCTGTTTAGTAGTAACAGTAGAGTTCCTAGGAGCTGTAGAGCTCTTTAGTAGCAGTAGAACTCCTTGTGAAAGAATTCGTCCAAGGAAGTACTGCCAACTTACCTATTTCTGCCGCCAAGCAGTAATGTCAGCATTACTGTGTTCCGGTTTTGAAGGGTAAGGGTGCTGGTGAAATTACAGGCACATGGGACTTGTCATTTTATGTCTCAGGATGACGGGCGCTGTGGCAGTGTCCCTTCGATCTTTGTGCTGCTGCTACTGTGGCCAAGCGTGTCGCTTAACACTGGGCGCCCGAATTGTTCGTCCCACAACTTGGTATCATAAAAAAGCTGTTTAAAGATCATCAACTCTATTTCCACTTAGTGTAGGTAGATAGATTTGGTCGAGTGTGCAGCTTGGGGCACTCAGCGGCACTCCCTGACTGCCATAGTGGGAGATCTCTCGCTGCTAACTATCGTGGGCGCAATACTCGGCTGCGGCAATGGTATCCTTTTACAAGAGCGTAATTTCGCAGAAGTAAGCATCAGAACGGCTCAGAGAGGACTGCCCCCTCGTTGACGCGCTTCGAACACGGCGGCCGGGGAGACGAAGGAAGCAGTACGCCCGTCTTCCCCCGTCGTCGCACCGTAGACTGGGGTCGGGGTAACCTTACCACAAAACCTGAGGGTGCACTTACACCCCGAGGCAGAAGGTCTATTGTAAAGTATCACATTTCTGGATTCCTATTGCAAATCAACGCGGTGAATAGGAAATTTGATAAAAAAATAATAAAAATACGTAAAAATTTTTTGATTGCTCATAAGTGAATAGAAAATTTGTTGGGGTATGTGATAAATTTGCGACTTTCAAATTTAATTGTTTTCTATTATTGTAGGCACGATTATCACTCCAATTATGTTTCAATCCTTTTTTCTGTTTGAAACTTACATATTGATACATGGAAACGAAATACTAATAGAAACTTGGCTTTAATTAACTAGAAACGAGCACACGTACAATACATAGATTTAAAAATATTTGTATGACAGATACACTTCAACGATCACAGACAACACATACTGATTATTTAGGAAGCACAAAGGAGATTATATGTCATTCTCCCCCTCTATGGTTTCTTCGCCGAGTATGTAGTCATTGAGGCGTTGTGGAATTCTCCTAGACCTCGTAGATCTCCGAAGAGCATCCAGAGGCCGAACGTCTTGCAGGAGAGTTCCATAGACGTCTTATTCGTGATTAGACACTTCATTAGGTTCATTAGAAGTACTTCCGTCTAGCAATGTACCTTCTGACTGTTCATCAGCAACTGTACTATCAGAGAGTGAATCTTCTTCAGATATAGGAAGTGGCGCTAAGTATCTGTTAGACATTCATTCAATTGTCTGTTATTTACTTTTGACATCTGATTCCGTCTCCGTTACAACACTTCCGTTGCATCACTAATCTTAATAATTCCGCTTTCAAACAGCAACGTCCGTATAAGCATACTATTAATCTGGCGTCTCTAAGCCAAGTTTCTATTGGTATTTCGTTTCCATGTATCAATTTAATTAACTAGTGATAATGACGAACTCGAAGAATGACTCTAACGAATCTTTATCACATTCTCTAGCAAGATATTTACGCCCTGAAAGGTTTGATGTTGAACCCACGGATCCCGCTGCTGGGGATAAGTGGGTGCATTGGCTGCGTACATTTACAAACTTCCTAACTGAACATGCCCCTGATTCTGGTGACGTAACGGATTCCATAAAATTAAAATTATTATCGAACTACTTGACAACCAGTATATTCATTCAAATCAAGGACTGTCAAAGCTACAGGGACGCCATTAATATTTTGAATAAAACGTACGTTAAACCTCAACATGAAATCTTATCCCGCCACATCCTCGGAACACGGAAACAAAAGCAAAGTGAAAGTATTTCAGATTACAGCCGAGCTTTGCATATCCTTGCACAACAGTGTAACTTCCAGGCAGTCTCAATTGAAGAACACAGAGACCAAGCTATACGAACCGCCTTTATAGCTGGTATTCTGTCACCTAAAGTTCGGGAACGATTATTAGAAAAACAAATTATGTTTTTGGACGAAGTTTATAATCAGGCTGTCACTCTCGAAACTGCTGAAAAGGACTCTGTAACTATGAGTATGAGTGTCCAAAATACTATGAATGCTTTGCCAATGCCAATTCCACAAGAATTACCAGCACCCTTCATACCGCTTCAACAAAACGCTGCAGTCCCGCCGCCACAGATATCAATAAAACGTTGTTTCTTCTGCGGTGGTAAAGTACATCAAAGAATAAAGTGCCC
>NW_020653854.1:21124790-21148293 GCF_003589595.1 Hyposmocoma kahamanoa
ACTGTCAAATGTGTACTAAGAAGGGTCACTTCGCTTCTGTCTGTCGTTCCCGTGGCAATCCTTCTACAAGTAACGCCATCCCAAGCCCGTCGCTCCAGTCGAGTTCTCACCGTGTCCATGTTCTCACGAAACAGTCAACACTTTATACTCTGCGGCATCTCCGTCAAGCCTAGAAAAAGCCACAATAGCAATTACTATTAATAACACCTGTGTCGATGCGTTAATTGACACAGGAAGTTCAGTGAGCTTTATTGATAGAAGCATAGCTCGGATGATGAAGTTACAGCAACGTCCGTATAAGCATACTATTAATCTGGCGTCTCTAAGCCAAGTTTCTATTGGTATTTCGTTTCCATGTATCAATTTAATTAACTAGAAACGAGCACACGTACAATAGATACATTTAAAAATATTTGTATGACAGATACACTTCAACGATCACAGACAACATATACTGATAATTTAGGAAGCACAAAGGAGATTATATGTCATTCTCCCCCTCTATGGTTTCTTCGCCGAGTATGTAGTCATTGAGGCGTCGTGGAATTCTCCTAGACCTCGTAGATCTCCGAAGAGCATCCGGAGGCCGAACGTCTTGCAGGAGAGTTCCATAGACGTCTTCTTCGTACTATCAGAGAGTGAATCTTCTTCAGATATAAGAAGCGGCGCTAAGTGTCTGTTGGACACTGTAGATTCTTGGCCATTACGCCGACGTACATAGGAGTAGCTTGGATTACTGTGGAGCAGCTCAACTTCTTCGACGTAAGGGTCATTTTTCGACCGAATAAATTTCTTCAATAGAATGGGTCCCGGAACAAGCCAGGTTGGAAGCGATTCACCAACCGGTGTTCTTCGCGGGAAATTAAAAAGCTTTTCGTGTGGCGTTGCATTTATCGAAGTGCATAGAAGTGACCGCACGCAGTGGAGTGAAGGTTTCAGGGATTGTTCCCAGTTCTCTATGGGTAGGATTTTAGATCTCAGAGACAGTGGTATAGTCCGCCAGAGAGTTCCGTTAAATTTTTCTACTTGCCCGTTGCCCTGAGGATTGTAAGGTGTTGTACGAGACGTAGCGATATTGCAATTTTTGAGAAATGTTTGAATCTCTTCCGACATAAATGATGATCCTCTGTCGCTGTGTATATATAAAGGCTGACTATATTCATAATAAATATCCCTTAGACACTTAATTACAGTTGCAGAAGATGTGTCTGGGAATGCATACGCGAATGGATATCGCGAGTATTCATCGATTATCGTAAGTATATATTTGTTATTGGCACTTTAAAATCTATGTTTAGCCTCTCGAATGGCGATAAGGCTTTAATTAGAGTCCCTTTTGCTTTAGCAAAGCGTGGTTTGATTTCCGCACATACGCGACAAGAAGCAGTCATCTGTTTAATATCATTTATAGAGTAAGGGAGATTCTTCAACTTAATGCAATGATACATTCTAGTAATCCCAGGATGAGAAAGAACGTCGTGAAGCTCGTACAATTTACTGTTACTCATAAACGCAGAAACTCGAGATAGAGCGTCGGCAGCAGTATTCTGATTTCTTGGTCTGTAAACAATATCGTACTTGTAACACGACAGTTCCAGCCTCCACCTTTCAATTTTATCGTTTTTAATTTTGCTCGCATGGTTCTGATTAAAAATAAAACTTACGGATTTCTGATCAGTGATGAGGAGAAAATGTCTGTGAATGAGGTAATGACGCCATTTTCTAATGCTTTCGACGATTGCACATGCTTCTTTTTCTACGGCAGCGTGTTTACGTTCGCTGTCTGACAAAGTTCTTGAAAAGAATGCAACTGGGCGACCCTTTTGAGATAATGTTGCAGCTACAGCGAATTCAGAAGCGTCAGTCTCTACCGTCAAGGTTTCTTTGTCGTCAATAGCAACCAATGCTGCCTTCTCGATTTCTGATTTCAGAAGTTTAAAACTACGCTGGCCGTTTTCGTTTAAAGGGAACTGGCTGTTGTTGATTAACGGTTGAATTTTCGCAGAAAAATTGTGGACCCATTTGGCGTAATGAGCAAATAGCCCAAGGGCTCTCTTGAGTTCAGCAGTGTTACGCGGTAACGGTAGTTTTATAAGCGGATCAAGGCGGTCCTTATCAGGCTCGATAACATTATTCTTGACCGCGTATCCTAGTAGGCTAATAGAATTTTTGCTGAAATTACACTTTTGTTCGTATAATGTGAGCTTGTACTTTTTTGCAGCAGACATGAATTTCTTTAAATTCTCGTCGTGTTCTTCCTTATTTTTACCGCAAACGGTAACGTCATCGAGATAAGAGAAGGTCCCACGTAACTGTTCTTTTTCGATAATATGTTCAAGAGAACGTTGGAAGGCGGCGACTCCGTTAGTGACACCAAAGGGAATACGTTTGAATTGTCACAGCTTACCACAGGCTTCAAATGCTGTGTATTTTTTTTCTCGATCTAGGATAGGGATCTGATGGTAAGCGCTCTTTAAATCGATCTGGCTAAAATGATTGTATTTAGCCACTTTCGAGACTATCGACTCAATATTAGGTAATGGATATGCATCTAGATATGTAAACTTATTGATTGTTCTGGAGTAGTCGATGACCATTCTCTTTCGATGGGCTCCTCCACCAGCAACAAGTACCTGGGCGTGTCACGGAGATACACTCTGTTCGATAATTCCATCATTTGAAAGCTTCGATATTTCTGTTTGAATAAATTCTTCATCGTCATTGTTATGGCGCCTGGACTTGATAGCAATAGGAGTAATATCTGCAGATAAGTTAGTGAAAATAGAAGCTGGTGGTACGGAAGCTTCCATCACGCAAATATGCAAGGGCTGTCTAGATCCTCCGAATTGGAATTCGAGCTTTGAATGGTTCCTTAGTATGCCGTGACCAATAATGACGTCCGCGCATTGGTCGTCAATAACGAGAAAAGGACGTTGCTTGTAAATGTGATTGTTTATTTCTAGCGTAGCGAAACATACACCGTTGACTGTTGATGTGTGGCTTAGATATTGCAACTTAACTTTACAACAATCCTCTACAATATATTTAACTACTGTAGAATAATAGCTTTTGAGAACCTTTTTTTATTGATTAAACTACGAATTTCTAAACGCCTGCACAAAAATTAATAGCAATCAATATCTCCGAAATAATAACTTGTAAAGTTTTGCAAAAGTATTGTTTTATAGTTATTTATCATTATTACAAGAATGAATATATAAATATAATAATAAAAATAAGAACAATTCGTTTATTCATTTAAAACATTGTTTATCAGAAGATGTGACAGAAATAAAGTGCCAGTACAAACTTGTTTCGCAAATGTTTAATAGCATGCAAATGTTTAGTTACAACGACTAATGTGAAGTTAAAGCAGTTTTATAGTCAGAAACAACATTAATTAGTTATATCGTCGGTGTTTTGTAAAAAGGAGCCTAAGCGCCATTGCGAAAAATAATTCAAGGGAGCATATTTTATTTTCACAACTGTTTTAAAATATTTACGTCTTGTTTTAAATTCAATTTTAAAACTTAAGCGTAATTAAAACCAAAATTTAATTTTAACTCTTTTTTCTTTTTAACTTTTCAGAGAAGCATCGCCCTGTCTACTAAACACCGACGATATAAAAGAAAACACAATAGAACAAAACAAATTTGAGATTCACCCTTAGAACTTCTTCAGCAGTGAGATTGCTACAGTTTTCACTTCCAAGTATTCTTCAAATCCGTCTTTACCACTGTCAAAAAAGATCGCAAAAACTTGAAACCTACTTAAGGTCCATTATCCAACAAATATAATATACAAAGCGGAGTAGAGAAGAGATGTGTTTTAGTTTTGCCTAGAAAGAATCAGAAGAAGAAAGATCAACAAGAAATAACAGCGAAATACTATTGGTTGCTTACAAATTCCGCATTGTTTGATAAACTTTATAGATACCCATCATATCTTATAGTTATGAGACATAATTCTTCAATGTCAACGTCTTAACCCCAAGAATTTTTACATGCTGACTAACTGAGTAATAGTCTGCCAATCGTGTAAGTGAAACTTACTTTTCACGTCCAATTTCAGAATCTTTGAAACCACCGAACGGTGCCTGCGGTCCCAAAATCACGTAGCCATTGACCCTGTAATCATTGATGACAAAGCATTGAAAAGAAGAGAACCTCAACTCACGCAGCTAAAAAAATAAAACCTGTAAAGATTACATACTAACTATCCTATCACAAAACAGTTGTAAACAATTCGAAATTATCAGATTTGTCAAAATTTTTGTGTGTAAGGAAGTGCCCTGCAAAAGCAAAATAGCACAATTCGAAATTATCAAGTAATTTATTTTCTTTGATAATTACTCATAATATTTATCTGATAATTTTCATGATAATTAGCTGATAATGATAAGAAAAAAATAATAATAAAAAAAAAGAAATAATGAAAAAGTATATAGTATTAAGTACAAGTATTCTCCGTAACCGTACAACCATTCTCCGTAAACACTTCTCTCACACATTCTCCCAAAGAAAAAATAACAATACAATTTAATATATGTAGAAGCATTGACTTACAATTATATGGACGTCGGGTCCGCGCTAAAAAGTGTCCGCACTTGTAAGGCGCTAAAATCGTATACAGAGCGCTACACTCCGCTTTAGTCTTCATTTGTTCTACTGACAGCGCGATACTGCGATGACATTACAATTTAAATTTCGAATAGGTTGACTTGGGACATTTTTTTCGTGGTTTTTGTATTAGACCCGTCGTCCATTTATTTGTAAGTCAATGTGTAGAAGTAATAAATATTTTAGTATTGTCAGTAACCACTTCTCTCACACGTACCTACTCCCAAGACACTCACAATTCAATACTGTCAAAGACAAAATGTAGGCCAATAGCATAGAGTCTTTGATACAGTACCAACATGGAATTTAAAAAAAAGAGTGTGAGATTTCCATTCTCTAGGGTGAGATGTCCTTAGACTATTTCCTTTATTTTTTCCATCCTCTAAGGAGATGTCCCATGTTATTACAAACATAGAGAATAATCTACCGCAAATATACCAGTAAAATAAAACACATAGATATTAAATAAGTGTAGATTGGTAATTTTTTCGGCACCAAACTCTAGACATGTTTATCTCACGAAAGTTATTGAAGTTCATTAGGTCCAATGTAACCGACAGCAAAGTTCAGTTGACTATACAAATATATCTACTTGGATCTGATATTGAAGGAGTTTTGTTGGTGATTCGCTCTGGGCATTTTGGAGGGAAAAGTGTCGTTTTTATTTTGACTTTCAATTATTTTGTGAAATCTAGTTTAAAGTGGAATGCGATAGTGCTATTTTACCTTAATCGAAGATTAAATCGCGAAATTATACGAATCTCGAACTAAAATACCCGTATCGGCCCGTTCTAAGAAATCCCGAGTCAATCGAAGCACGCCGCCTCAAATTGTCTGTCCTCTTTGTGGCGGCCATATGTACAGAAACAATTAAACTTCATGTTTAGGCTGATGGCTTTGCCAAAGCCTTAATAAATTTAAAAAAAAAAGGAGTTTTGTTGTGTTCTAGGTACCTGGTTCTAGGTTCTTCTCTCGCAATGGTCATATCATCCTTGACATCTGCGAAGACTGTTGGCTCGACGTAATAACCAGTATTGCCGATGCGGTTGCCACCAGTCATTAGCTTAGAGCCACGTTTTTTGACAAAGCAATGTATTCCAGGATTTTATTCATTGTGGCTTCACCCGTCTGAAAGAGATTAAACATTTCTGAGGGTTTTGACGATCGTCTAATAAAATATCAAAAAATCTTTAAATCTAAATACCTGTGGTCCCTGTGTGGTATCTGGTTTAGAGGTATCTCCAACCTTAACCTTCTTCGCGTGCTTGACGGCTCTTTTTACGAACTCGTTATAAATATCTGCTTGTACGTATAGTCTGGATGCAGCAACAAACATTTGTCCTGATTAGGTAAAGATTCCACCAGCTGCGGTTGGTACTGCAATGTCCACTGGGGAAACAACAATATACGATTCGGCTTAATTTTATAGAAAGTACTGTCTTCACTCATGCATGTGTATTAAAGTTTTTGGTATAAATATAAAAAAGATACTAAAGATGTAAAAGGGTTACACATGGTGATTTTGACAGCGATATAAACGCGCGTTCGTGAAACACGCAGTTGCATCGCGACACTTGCGATTTATAGGCAGTTGCATCGATGCAACTTAACGGTCTTAATGCAAATGTAACGCTTTCCATCGGAGGTTCCACTCCTATGGTGTGGTATTTATATGACGAACGGTTATGGAGTGGAATTCCCTGCCCGCAGACTTGTTCCCTAAACGCAATAGCATAGGCATTATTTAGATGTGGATGCTCCATCGTCGACTTCATCGTCATTTTCCATTAGGTGAAAAGGAGGTCAAATGCGCACTTATATACAAATATAATAAAAAAAATTAAAAAAAAATCCAAAACTGTCCCTAAAATAGACAAAAATTGGATACTAAAATTTACCTTCGATAATCGTATTTCTTTACTCCAATGTCCTGGAACTCTGAAGTGGAACACAACCCCCCTAAACACATGTACCCTGGTGAAGTGCAGTGTTCTTTGATGAATGTGATTTTTATATATTCACCCATGCTAGTGAAAAGTAGGTCGCTCGTTTGACATGCTGTAATTAACTTCCTAACAAAACCATCCACCACATCTGTGAATAAACATATTACAGACGAAGCGAAGAGAATTACACTATTGTGAAGATGATGATAATGTAGAGAATTATGTTCAGGTGAGCAAAGAGATGTATTATCATCAATAACACGCGCATTTATGGGATAAAAGTTTATTGAAAAATATGATATTATTCCACAGTTGAGTACATACATAACGACCCCGCGTGATGTAGGTACCCCGTGATTATTATGAAAAAACCAGACACTTCACAAGAGTATTATACAGTCGTCTTACTTTGTTTCCCTCGGCTACTTTTAAACACGTTCAAACAAAAATATTTCTGGTGGCTCATTTTCAGTTCTTAAATTTTTTTTCTTGATATCCATGTCGTAAGCTCCAATTATAAAGATTTTAAATTTATTAGTAAACATAATTCCACGAAAATCAAGTTCTAAAGACGTTGCAACCGTTGCACCATTACAATTTTATGCAAAATTATCACTACGTCATAACTTTTCAATGGACAGTAACAGCGTTTACCGTAAAATTAAATATTCGAATATGATACCACGGAGTACCCCGTTTCGCTATATGGATTACAAAAACCAATGCATTATTATTATTTTTATTATTATTTATCTATTTTAGACTTTTTTTTAAATACCAATGATGGCGAACAAGTCGAGCACCTAGTAGTATAACGTAGTAGTGTAGCGACATAACAGTTGCAGTGTCACTCAGAGCTTTTAATCGCAAAGATTTTAGGGGCACTGCCACTGTGCCCGCCACTCTGAGACATAAGTAGACAAGTCATGTGCCCGTAATTTCAACAGCACCCTTCGAAATCGAAACGCAGTAATGCTCACGTTACTTCTTGGCAGCTGAAATAAATAAGGTGGCAGTACTTCCCTGGAAGAACTAAAAAAAATAACAAAAAAGGAAAAAAGGAAGGAGAAAAAGTAGGGGGAAAAAAGAAAGGCAGGGGGTGAAAGAAAAGGAAGAAAAAGTTACTTATAACAACATAAATAAAAATGAGTATTAGTACAAATAATATATAGTACAAATAACTATTCTTGTAAACTCTCCTCTCACAGATACTCAAAAAGAGGAAGAGAAAAAAAGAAAGACACAAAGAAAATAAAAAAATAATAAAATTTTGTGTTAAGTGGTACTAAGTATTGTACTATTCTCAGTAAACGCTTCTCTCACACATACTCCCAATACACTCGCATGTAATTCACCAACACTATACATACTGTCAAAGACAAAACGTAGGCCAATTACATTGCGTCTCTGATACAGTACAGGCATGGAATTAAAAAAAAACTCTTTCACAAGGAGCTCTACTGCTACTATGACTCTCGCCTCTCCCATGACCCATTATTATTTCAAGCCAGCTCATAATGATCGTAGAACAACCGAGTCTTTTAATCAATGATTTGCTTCCAGAACCAATACATATCCACCGATTAGATGACCGGCGAGATTATACAGTTTATGGTAATACAACCAATGGAATTGTTTTTGTCCTACTAGATATTAAAACCATCGATAGAGTTCAGCATCTTTCAAGTACTTGAATTGTACTAACCTGCGTTATCTTTTGGCATAACGAATGCGATAGTTTCAGAAAATATATAATTTCGAAAACCGATATTGAATATCGATATATAATTTCATTTTGATACTCAGAGAAAGCTTTATTACCCATCTCTAACACTGGGTCTTTGCCACTGTGTGAACACCAGTATCGCCGAGGGGCAATGATGGCAACGCGACTGTCGATGTCTCGATGCTCACGCGTCACTTTTACTGGCAGTCACAATTAATTAGTGATAAAACGTACGCGCGACTGCTGCGCTATAGTGCTTCTATAAGCGTCTAATGTGACAGCGTCTGTTAGGAATAAATTCAACACTATGCCACTTACGGTATGAACAGGTCAAAGTCCTGTCCCGTTAAAATTAATTACTTCTTCTGTTCTCAAGATGATAGTGTAAGTTATTTATTTATTACGATAACGTAAGAAATTATAAATACTTGGTATTAAGATATAAAACTCTGTGCTACAAGTACTCAACAACAAGAAACAATATCATTATACAAAGTGCAGCTCAAAAATTACATTTCATTGTAACATTTTTAACATTTAAAATTTCTTAGGCAGTGCGATCGATACAGTTTTCACTTCCAGGTATTCTTCGATGCAGTCTTTACCACTGCAAAAGAAAAATGTCAAGTGTTATAAAAGTAGACTCGAATTGAAGCTTAAATGGAGTGGGGAAGAGTTATATTTCAGGAACCAAACACAGTACCCTATGTTTCCAAATAACGAAATATAGATTGCATAAACCCAAACAGTTCGTTTCCACTCTACATTAGTAGACTTAATGGGTTATAGAAAGGTTTTTTACAAGCTATCTTAGTAAGTAATCGTGGTGTAAAAGTGTAAAACTTACTTTTCACGTCCAAGTCCAGAATCTTTGAAACCACCAAAAGGTGCCTGAGGCCCAATAATCAAGTAGCCATTGATCCTGTAAAGATATTGAAATTTTATGTAGGTGAATAAATCTTGTCAAATTAAAACGTCAATAAAGATTGCTTATTTAGCTAATAACTCGTTGAGACCAATTTAGATAACCCAAACAAGATAGTTCTACTATGGTTCCACTGTAACGACGCGTTCCCATTATGTCGTGACGACAGATTGTAGTGCAGTTTAAAGTGTCGTGGCTTGTATATTTAAATGAAATTGTTCACACATAGAACAACACGATTAACTGTCGTTCACGACTTTTTTGACGTTACGACGACAGACTGTGCAAGACAATGGGAAGAACTAGAACGGCAGTCGTTAGATGATTAATAAAACGTCGCGATAAAAATGTGACGACAGATAATCGCAGCTTGAAAAGATTCTGTCGTGCAAACGACAAGACGGTTGCCGTGAACCAATTAATTGTCGTCACGATCTAGTGGGAACAGCTACACACGACAGTCGTGCAACGATTAAAATAAATGTCCACGATACGACAGTCATCTGTGGCTACTATTTACTATTTCTTCACAAAAACAACTTACCATACGTTGCCAGCCTCGACATGTTTGGCATACTGTAACGCATTGTTCACGTTCTTGGTGAAGATACCGGCTGCCAATCCATAATTCGTATTGTTGGCACGATCGATCACTTCTTCCAGGGTGTTAAACTTCAGAATGCTTTGGACGGGACCAAAGATCTGAAATAAAGATATTAAATTACAATAACACCCATAAGAAGATCGGTTTAAACCTTACTAAAAATACTGCAAATATTCTATCATTTTAAAAACATATTATGATATACCCTCTGTAATTCGGTAAGTAAATATTAAGTACCTAAGTTCTGGGATTTAGTATTTTTTTCGGTTCCAAAAATAAAATTTTCTTACGAAAATTGCTTAAGTCTAATGTATCTGACAGCAAAGTTCCCGTGACTATACAAAATTAACTGATGAAGAGTTTAACTTCAAGAATAAATAGCAAAAGTCTTGTATTCTACCTCTTCCCTTGCAATGGTCATGTCATCTTTGACATCTGCGAAGACTGTTGGCTCGACGTAATAACCAGTTTTGCCGATGCGGTTGCCACCAGTCATTAGCTTAGCGCCTTCTTTTTTGCCCAAAGCAATGTATTCCAGAATTTTATTGAGAGTTGCTTCATCCGTCTGAAAAGGTATTAATATTTCTGAAGGTTTGTCGGAACAATTGCCAACATTTCAATTTACATTAAAATCTTTAAATCTCAATACCTGTGGTCCCTGAGTGGTATCGGACTTAGTAGGATCTCCAACATTAATTTTTTTCGCGTGCTCGACAGCTCTCTTTACGAACTCGTCATAAATATCTGCTTGTACGTATAATCTGGATGCAGCAACACACACTTGCCCGGATAGATTAAAAATTGCAGCAGCTGCAGTTGGTACTGCAATATCCACTGTAGAAGTAGAATAAAAGCTGCTTAATTTTACCAAAGGTACAAACTCACACACAACACACATTTCCGATAAACTTATTTATATATCATATAGAGGACTCCAAGCATACCTATAGATTTGAATGTCGAAACGTACTTATGACTTTAAGGGTCGTATTCCAGAACTCTACTCAATGCTCAAGTCAGGAAATACAAGCATTGGAAATACGACCCTAATGGCAGGGACTTGAGTATGATTTCGAGTGCTTTATACCATACTCAAATCCTGACTTGAGCATTGAGTAGAGTTCTAGAATACGACTCTTTTAAAGCACTAGAAATCATACTCAAGTCCTTGCCATTAGGGTCGTATTTGCAGTGCTTGAAATCATACTCAAGTCCTGACTAGAGCCAATGCTCAAGTCAGGACTTGAGTCTATCAATATCTAATCTTGTCTTGTCTTGTCTGTCTATCTTGAGTCTACTCAATAGTAGACTTCTGGAATACGACCCTATGGGTCGTCCAAGACAGATTTTGTATTAACAAAACTTTCATTGTTACTCACAGTCTGCATCGTTCATAATGACGAGGGGGCTCTTTCCACCGAGCTCCAGTGTGACCCGCTTCAAGTTGTTCACCCCTGCTGCTTGCTGGATTAACATGCCAACCTGATTGTGACCAATTACATATTATTTCACTCATCCGGGGACATCGCAAATATTTAATATCTACTACATTGTATGTAGTGTTTTAGGATTGTGCCTATTATATTGCCAGGTATATTTCTTTTTTGTTTCTATTCTCGTTCTTTGGTAAAATAAGTAAACTTTTGTGTCAGCAAATAGGAACATTAATTTTATATCTTCAGGTCCTATTACACTTCTTTAATTATAAATAGATTCTAGCCAGTGACGACGAGACAGATTAAGGAGATAGCGGGATGACTCAGACGCATATGTAATGGACTGGCCTGACTTTGATTCAAATTGGGGTCTGTGGAAGTTGAGCGGAAAGATCTTTGCCCAGCTGTGGGACATAATAGGCTAATTAAAAAAGACATCTAAAACAAGTAAAATCAATTAATGCCTTATTTTTTTATTACTGAGCCAACGCAAATGAATATTTATAATCATCTTACCTCTCTAGAACCAGTGAATGAAATCTTAGCGACATCCGAGTGATGAGTGAGGGAACTGCCAGCGCCGGGTCCGAAGCCCGGTACAACATTCACGACTCCAGCAGGAATCCCTGCCTCCTTCAGCAAAGAAGCCAAATATAATGCTGTCAGTGGTGTCTGCTCTGCGGGCTTGACTACTACGGTGCAACCTTGAAGATTAAAGAAGTTTGGTTGAGGTTTCGGATGGCCTAGGTTTTTCGGGTGTGTTGAGGGTTTGGCTGGGTTTATTGGGAAGTAAATATTGTGTAATTTGGTGACAGAGGTTAATTAGTTTAACTATTCTGATTTGTGATTTTTACTATTAACTTCTTACATTAATTAAATTAAACATGGTTTTACATGAGATTGTATTAATGATGTAGTAAAGTTTACAGGATGTAAAATCAATTAAGAAGTTCTAGGCATTTTACCAGCAGCCAATGCAGTAACAACTTTGTTGATAAATATTGGAATAGGGCCGTTCCACGGAAGAATAAGACCACAAACACCGACTGGTTGTTTCAGAGTGTAAGAGAACGCTTCACCGTCTGAAATATAAATTTTAAATTGACTTTAAGATACAGATCAAGCTAATGCTTGCTCTTTTCACATCCATGTAAAACATTATTAAAATATTACGAGGAGAATAAGTATTATTTTATAATTTCAATCTATTGTACATTTAAATTTTTTATTGAATTGATATTCAATTGTTTTTTGAGAAATTACTCCACTAGTTTGTTATAATTGTTAATACAAAGAAATTCCTTCGATCCGGCCGGATTCGAACCGACGTCTTCTAGCTTACCGTGCCAGATGTTATACCAACTAAGCCACGGAACGAACCTGCGGACCTCACGAAATTTTCTATGTGCTTGCGTCGTATCTTTGTATTTGGTTTTTTTAACGACTTTTTTGTCGTAGCGCCATCTATGAGAAATCTATGAAAATTTTATCACCCAGTTAGATATCTTTACAGGTACCAGCCCTGGCAAGAGATGTCGCTATTCACTGTATTTTTAATTAAAATAAATTGATATTAAATTATTTTTTGTGAAATTACTCCACTAATTTGTTATAATTATTAATACAAAGACCGAACATTCAGACAAAAATCCTTCGATCTGGCCGGATTCGAAGCTATTGTACATTTATTTTTTAAGTGAATTGAACACTTTATTCAATGTCACTTTGAATGATGTTCAAGTACGTTGTAAATTCTTACCGAGAGGAATAGTATCTCCATGATATTTATCAGCTAAGCTGGCTAAATACTGTCCAGCACCAACAGACATATTTACAATGTAGTTAGCCATAGTCAGGAGCATTCCATTATTGTAAGACTCTAGCTCTGCGAGGTAAGATGCGTCTCGAGCAACTAGGTCTGCGAACTTGGTGAGGATTTCTCGTCTCTTTGAAGCGTCGTAAAGTCTCCATTCGGAGTTGCGATGGAAGGCACGCTTAGCTGCTGCCACGGCTAGATCTATGTCCGCCTGTTGACAAATTGTGAACGCTATAGTTTACACTGTTCGCCTTCTGGCTACAAACGTATTTACGTTACGTTTAGTTAGTTACATTTCTTTATGGAACACCTTTTATCCATAAAGATGTATAGATGGAAAAAGTTGGATTCGTGAAGCCCTGATTTGAACTGAACAGAAGAGTCCAAAATTGTATGCAAATAGAAGAAGAATTAAGTTCTCATCACATCCTCGACATAGGTAGATACACACTATACTGCATTCACTTGATTTCGGTCCTGAAATGTAGTGTTAGTGGCCCCATCTACCGACACCGTCCCTACAACTATTGCAGGCCGTTAAACAGTGTAATTAAATACATCACCCTGCCACTAGATGGAGTTGCTTTGTAAATAATATAGGTGACGACTAAATTTCGTTATTTATGATTGTTAATAATTAATATTGATCGATGAATATAGTAAAAATAATAATGTTGTAGCGATAATAGTAATTAGAATAACAATTGTAAAGATAAGAGTAACAACAATAACTGTAAAATTGTAATACTGTTTAGTTTAAGAGAAAGTGTTGATTTGATTTGATAAGAGGTGCTCTGTCTTTAGTGTAGGAATATTTTTCACTGTCTGCGCTGATTTGAATAAAAGCCGTTACGCTGCCCGTCCGACTCTTAATTTTCGCCACTCCTACAATAGTAGTTTAAACTTGCCAAAGGTGTGAGAAAATAAAAACATAACATACTGTGCCAGACAACGACACCAATTGTTCTGTGGCGTATGCCAGGCGGCGTGATAACTAACCAGGAAATTCGCCGTGATGAGTATCGAAACAACGAAATTCACTCTAGGGCACTACTCAGATTATGCAGATCAAAACCAGTTTAGAAAAGCTCATTTCTCTTTGGTCTCACAGTGTGTCGCACCTTGGCAACCCACTTTCAGCCCCTACATTGCAAACCGATGGGTCTCCGAGGTCGTCAAAAATGATTGTGTCATTGTTTTGTATTGTGTGTATAGTGTATTAAATGTATATATGAGGATTACCTACTTGAATACATAAAAATATAATCCTGTCCACCAACGGTGTCGGTGATGGCGGGCATAAACTTCTAACGAACGATATTACTTTAGGATATGCCTATAAAAACAAATACATCGAACAATTTTGTAGTTAACTGCCAAACCGCATCGGTAAGTAAATATAGTCGTATATAGAGAACTTGCTCAAGGAGAGCACCTTTATCTTAGAGCACTGTTATCACTGTCTAACGTACCATAAATTGGGCACCAACAAAAGGATGCGCAGTAAGAGTAATAAACGTTCATTGAAAAACATGATATCATTCCGCTGTCGGTACCTACATGATGACAGTCAGTGCATGCGAGTAGACACCTTATTTACTTTTAATAAGAAATATTTTGATTGTTTCGAAAGTAGGCTATTCAGCTTGATTATAGGTATAGGTGGTAGGGCAAAACATTTTGGTCATTTTGGCAAAACATATGGAATTGTAACTGTTTGTATTTTTAGAATAGTACTTGGTACTTGGTGCAACGGGCTGGTTTCCGCAACTAGAATAGTATTTTTTTGTTGATAATGTGGGAGACCTCGACCTCACAATTGATAAGCAACCTCTCAATTACGAGGTCAATAGTTCGAATACCTGCGGCGGAATGTACCTGTGACTTATACTTAAGTATAATTATGAATATTTAGTGGCTATACCTCTCGCTAACGGTGAATGAAGACATCGTAATGAGACCTGCAGGTTGAAGAAAGTACATAACGCTTGGAAAGCCTGCGAAGTCTTGCCCCAACCTAGAATGGGGTAACGTTGCTCACTATGGACAACACCGTCTTCCCTTGTTTTCTCTTCGATCTTGGAGATTATTATTTTGAAACTGAACTTGTGGCCGCGCTGTCATTATCAATTTAATTAGGTTATCGTTCAACACCAGAATATATTATAATAATAAACAATAAACTTACCTTGTCGCCTTCAGCAACTTTGGCTATGATAGACCCATCGTGAGGGTAGTAAGTATCGAATGTTTTTCCGCTCTTGGCGTCCACCCATTCATTGTCGATGAACAACTGTTTGGAATTAAAATACCTTCATTTAGTTTTTTTTTGTGGTATATGTGCAACTATTAGAGCATACACTTAAACATGTTTTATGTTATCAACTAACATCAGTGACGGCTACATTAATAATCATTATTTATAGTAACGAGTATGAAGATAAGCAGTTAAAAAGACGATGGAGAACCAAAACGGAAAGATCTTTGGACATTTAATGTGTAGATACTTCAAGACAGTTTTCTTAGAAACATTATAGAAAAGAAGATTGAAGGTAAGAGAGACAGAGAAAGACCGAGACGAGATATTTAGATCAGACAACTTAAAAACTTGATGTCGTAACTTAAAATTAGAGCGCTAAACAGAGTGGGTTGCCAATTACTCTACCAACAAGAGCCTACTAGCTTAAATAAGAAAGAGAAAAATGAGTATTACCAAATTTTCAATAAAGTTTGTTAGGCGTCAGTTTTATTTTGATTATAATCTTAGTGAAATACAAAATTACGAAGAATCTAACCTTCAAATAGTATCTGATATTTAAATATCGTACCTTAGTGTATTTTATTTGAGGCGCCATATTTTGAACACACGACACTCAGTTTTCGTGGACGGGCACAGAATGAGAATGATAGCGCAACACACTCGTGGTGATAAATAATAAACAAATGTATTACTACTTGAACAGCTCAAGGATAAGGACAATATAAATATACCAATTGAAAACATTTTTGAGGTACCGGAATTCAAGCAAGTTTTTTACCAATTTATAAAAAGGGTCTACAGCATAATTTTATTACCTACATGCACGGGTGTTTTTGTTATTTTACCTGCTTATATGAACCGATTTTTGTGAATCCTTTTGTATTTGATGGAATATTTTTTGACCGACTTAAAAAAAAGTAGGAGGTTCTCAATTCGACTGTGTTTTTAGAATGTATATATGTTACGCGTACTGTTGGGTAATCTTCCGAAGAATTTCAAATAGTGGACATATTTCCGGAAAAAAATCCGAAACATTGGAAAACATTTGAAAAATTGGAAAGAAATAATTTGGAAGGCTCATATTATGTTCTACGTTTAGAAATATCTTATGAAGTTTTATTTAGCGTGAATTATAAAATAAACTTGTCGCGAAAAGCCGTATAAAGAGAAACGAGATTTAAAACTAGTTTTGTTCTTGTTTTATTAACGATTATGTATTATCGAAATAAGAAATAAAAAAAGGATATTAACGTAACACTGACGGACGGTTGCCGTAGAGAAAAATAGAATAATAATAATTCTTTATTGCACAAATAAATGACATCGAAAATTACAAGCTACAAAGGACATATGCAAAGGTGAGCTTATCTCTAGAAGAGATCTCTTCCAGCCATCCCTAGCAGTGGTGAATAAACTAAGTCTGCGGGACATTATTGTACAATACAGTTGTTAAAATTCAATATTAATTTGACAAGAAAAGACGTGGTTACGTTTTGTTTGGATATATAGTGAAAACATATTATAATATAATTTATAACAGTCACTGGAGTCTTATTTCTATGTCTACTGTGAAGTATCATTACTCCTGAAGTACTTTAGTAGTAGAAGAGCTCTTTGTGAAAGAGTTCATCCAGGGAAGTACTGCCATTTTACCTATTTCTGCTGCCAAGCATTAATGTCTGCATTACTATGTTTTGGCTTTGAAGGGTTAAGGGTGCTGATGAAACTATAGTGACGTGGGACTTGTCAACTTATGTCTCTGGGTGACGGGCGCAGTGGCAGAGCCCTGACCCTGAGAAGATCTGAGCTTCGCGATTTAAAGCTCTAAGTGGCACTGCAACTGTTATGGACGTGTGGCTTACCACCAGGCGCACGACTTGTTCGTCCCATCACTTTTAAAATTAAAATAAAAACCTTTGGGCTGTGATATGTGGTTCTTCAAAAAGCGTGTCGACAAGGCTCTCATCTGATGTTACAAATGTCCATGGGCCACGATGACTACTCTACAAGTGGCTTGTCTGCTAGTTTACCTCCTACTTCACATAAAATAAATTTAAAAAAACAGCTTTATACTGATAAAACTGATGGAACTGTACGAGCGTAGTTTGTCCGTGATGATAATACGTTGATATTTTTTAATATTATTGCATGCACAACTCGTATATCCACGATGTAATAACAATATTCCATCTGGTGTCATACTTGGGAATTCCTTGTATTATTACCTTGTACATTTCGCAAAACACTCAGGCCAGAAACAATTTAAAATAATTACATTCCCAAATTGTTCATAATGCGAATTAAAGTGCCCTGAACCTCTACAAAATAGCGCCCACAGTGCTAAAGGGGCACCGACGTGATTAAAAACCATATTCAAAAAGATATTATTACAACTTGTTAATAATTGTAACTGTTTTATTAAAAAAAACCTTGCTCAAAAGTTTGTTTATACGCTTTCACTGTGTTACCAAATTTTATTGTAATCGGTTGGCGGATAGTGGTTGAAATCCAACAAACCGGATTCATCCCCTAATTTGCCACCCATGGAGGTGGAATATTTTCTTCAAATATGAATGGAACTACTACTAAAGTATCCCCTTCCAACAAAAAAGAACAATGTTCACAAATGCCGGACGTTGCACTCCGGAGTAATCGCGTAAAACATACACAAAAAAATACAGCCTAATCGATAACCTCCTCCTTTTTACGTTAAAAATGTTTAATAAGTACGTGAAGTGACAACAGTAGCATTTAACGTGCATTTAAGTCAGTAACCCTTTTATACTTCCATTCATTATATCACTCATCACGTCACTGCAATGCTTTCGTTATACGTCTCAACTACACAAGATGAATTTTTCTTTGGTCTTATTTTTCTATACCCTTTAATAGAAAAATAATAATTAAGCCAATACTGTATGCCACGTCCCCTGAAACCCGTTACAGTATTGGTTTAATTATTTAAAAAAAGTTTTATTAATGATTTTAGAACGATTAAGTTTCAGTTTTCCGCCCATTAAAAGCAAATGTCGCAGGCCATAACTACATTCAAGCTACATACAAAGTAAGTACAAGAATATAATGCAAAAAAAACTTTTCTACTCGTAATGATTGTTTTTTATATCTATTTTCTTCATTTTACTATATTATTCCTACTCTGATTGGTCACTTTATACTTCCATGTCAATGTTCCATAGATTAGTTTTTTAACAATAGAGAACAAAAGCTGTGGTAGGCTTTTGTTTATACGACATTACCTAATCCTATTGTAGCAGAGTAAAAACAAACGCAATATAGACATGTTAGCCCAGTGGCTAACATGTCTATATTGCCTGCGTAGTGGCCAGTGGATATCAGTATATCATAAACAAAAATTATACGGAATTTACTTACCTATTATAAGCACAATTGTAAGATATGTTTCTTTTGCGCCGGAACTTGGTTAAATTTGACCCTACTCCTTCCTAAAACAATATGTGAATTTGTTGGTTTCGGAGGCTTTGTGTATTTATGTAATTGATATACTGTACGTAGTGTACCATCGATGGATGTATGGTCGATATAATAATCTCGGTGTACAGCTACCACCGATGTAGCGTACCATCGATATACAGTACTATCGATGTAGCGTAACGTCGATGTACAGTACCATCGACATAACGAACGTCGAAGTACAGTACCATCGACATAACGCACGTCGATGTAAAGACCTTCGATATAGTGCCATGTCGTTATCGCGTACCGTTGATTTAACAAACTGTCGCTGTAACGACGAATCGATGTAACGTTTTCGATACAAAGACCATCGATATTGCGACTTTGAAAAGCTCTTATAATATAACTTATAGCAGTCATAGGAGTCTCATTTCTATGTTTACTAAGAAACCCTAACAGTTCTTAGCTGTATTTGAAGATCATCTATTCACTTTTTTGAAGATCATCAGTTTTTCCCAGTTAGAGTAGGTATCTCACTCAATGTTTATTTTACTTTCACTTAGGTGAAATTTGTTATACTACAGCATCGAGTATATAACCAGAAATGGAGACGAAATAAGGGCCGTCCATCCCTGGCAATTCATCAGGCAAATGGGCCTTATATCACTTTTAAATATCAACTCTCGTTTGAGCTAAAATCACAAATTAGAAAGCTGAAATAGTACAGTGCCAATAACTGACTTGTATGTACGTCTCCGTATATTCCAAAAATATTCTGTATTTATTGTAATAAAGATAATATATCTAACAATGACGGGCTGTTCGATTTGGTGGTGTGGGAAAAATAGCAAAACATCTAATTACACAACAAACGGAATCACATTTCATATGTAATTTTTAATTTTTTTTCCATTATAGCAAAGCTCAAGTTAAACTGGTCGATTTCAAGTGAAACAATTGACGACACCCGTCAATTGTTTCGAATTCGGGCTAGCTAATCGGAACGCAGTTGTCATCGTAATAATTTGACGGAATAGTTTTCAAACAAATTAAGTGACATTTCGTCTCTATGTATTTCTGGTTATATACTCGATGTACTACAGAAACCTGATGACATTTTTTTTATGTATATTTCGCTAGGGATCTTCTACTATTAGTAGAGACGTTATTTGGCGCAATATATATGTCTGCAATAATTAATCATTTGCTTTTCAAAATTGCTCCGGAGCCGATACAATAGTGCAGGGCTCTTTCGTCACTTCGGGTGATTTTATATTTTTATTTCTTACATCTAGTGGGTGTTCATCTTGCTTGCCTAATACTATTTCTGTTTCTTTTTTTTCACTTACTTACTATTACTTTCATTAACTTAATTACATATTCACTATTAAAATGCTTTCTTAAATGTAGTACATGTTTTGTGACTTCTTATGATCTACTTTTATATATGTTACATTTCCTACTTTCTGTTTTTACTATTTTGTAGGACAATATGTTTTACGAAATATAACAATATTTGCATTTTCTTAAGCAGTTTTATTACGATTAATTACCTTATGAGCTACATTAGTATAGAATTGTAATAAGATATCCTTAAATTTACTTTGTAACAGTGTACTTATATTTTCTATGACCATCTTGGATTCCATTTTGGATTCGATTTTATATCTCTCGTAGGCGAACATCGGACACTCTAACAGAATTTGGGAGTCGGTTTCGGGTGTGGCAGGTTCGCAAATGCACGACAGGTCCTCCTTGCGCTTGAAGCGATTCAAGTACTCAGAGAACACGCCATGTCCTGTCATTACTTGGGTTATTATGCTGGTGAGTTCCAATTTCCTAACAGTTTTATGTGCCGCCACCGCATCGGGAAAAAACATTTTTGTGACAGCAGCCGTCTCACCATTCTGGTACCTTTGGTTCCATTCGTCTAAAATGACGCCAATGAAACCAGGCAGAGGTTGTAGTCGTGCCTTCGTTTAGACCCTAGAGCGGCCTCTTTGGCGAGCTGATCTGCCCGCTCTTTACCCTCCAATCCTGCGTGGACTTTTATCCAGAATAGACCTACATGCTTATTCTGTTTCATAGCTTTCTTCAGATTTTGACGCGATCCCACTGCTAGGTGATGGAGGGAATGAGGGTTAGTCAGTGTCTGCAGTGCCGCCATCGAGTCGCTGTATATTCCAATGCTGGGGGTTCCAAGTTCCGTGGTGATTCGCGTTACTTTACAGATGGCCTAGAGCTCAGCCTGGTAAACGGTACTGTACGACGGCAGCGTGAATTTGACGGTTTTAGTTTCTGCGTCTCCATTTCACACTGATAGTGCCGCACCAACCTTGCCCTCAATTTTACTACCGCCGGTGAATATGCGAGTCTCGAATCCGCTGTTTAATGTAAGCTGTTCCTCGTCTACCAGGCACTTAAACTCCAAGCCAATGCGCTCTGCAGGGTGTGGTAGTTCTGACGCCGAAGTCATGCGATCCGTCTCTCTGTCTCCCAACCCCGGCTGGGGAGCCCTCCTTTTAGCTTCGTAGAGACACGCAGCTTCCCGGACACGCAAGTCGAGGGGGAGTATCCCAGCCAGAACCAGCGCCGAGTTTAGAGATACTGTGAGGTAGGCTTTACAAATCTTCCTCGCGAAATTTCGTTGGACCACGTTTAGTTGTTTCCGGATCCCCAGCTGGTCCACAGCTAGTGCCTATACGCTGGCGGCGTAAAGGACGATGGGCTCGACAGTCGCGACGTATATCGTGCGGATTATTTCCGGGTGTAACCCCCAGCTTTTTCTCGCTGCGCGCGTAAGTTGGTGGTACACTGCTATCGCCTTCCGACATACCGCCGACCTACTGGTTAAAAGTGAATTTTTGGTCGATGATGACACCCAACATTTTAATTTCTTTGGACATGCCAAATTCGACCCCGCCCATGCTAAGGTGCGGAGTGTCGTGCGGCATTGGCACGTGTCTGAACCTCTCCGGCTGCATCTCCGTCGAACGCGAGTATCACGTCATCCGGGAATGCTTGCCCGTAAAACCTGATGACATTACAATAATGCAGTCTACCCACCTCCTTAACTACTCACAGCTGCAACTATTGTGTTTGGGCTAATAAAATTTTTCTCGACGAGTTTTAACTTACAGATGATGACTCCATTGACTTTTTAACCGACTTCAAAAAAGGAAGAAGGTTCTCAATTCGACTTTTTTATATGTTTCGCCATAACTCGGCAATTCCGAACCGATTTTGGTGATTCTTTTCTGTTGGAAAGATGGTTCCTCAGTATTTAATCTCATTTAAGTCTGAAGAAAATATTCCACCGTTAGAGGGTGGCAAACTAGGGGATGAATCCAGTTTCGCGCACTTTCCGGTAACCGATTTCAATAAAACTTGGCAAATATATATATACAATCCCACGAACTTTTTAGGTCCTTTTTTTTATAAAAAGGTTATTGGAGAACACCGTATTTCGTCTTACTTTCATATTAACTGTAGTTCATTACGTTATTAATTATACATATCGTCTCTTATATTACAACACCGCGAATATGCCTTTTTTTTGACTTTGCAGGAGACACAAAAAACTGAATTATTAATTATTAACAATAAATAAAAATCCGATTGTTTCTTGAGGATCATTTATTAGTTATCCTACAAATAATTAAATGCACAAAATAGTTATATCCTTATGAATTAAGTAGAAATTGCACATTGGCGCTGTTGCCTTCTTAAATATGGCAGTTTCTAGCATGTAGGCGGTGTTAATTATAGGAACTTAATAATCAGTGCTCATTAAACTATATAACATTAAACACCAATCTCAACAAGTATGCAACACGAAACAAAGTTATGCAATAAAATTATAAAAAAAACAATATCTCCAATAACATAAAATAATACTTTGCACATAACAAAAAATACAATAAAAATATAGAAATTAGGGTTGGAAGGTACCCAATCTAAAAAATGTGGTCCTAAAAGCCAGTGAGGTAACGCGTTATAAAATTCATGGCAATCACTAGGGATCACACTCTTAAGTTCTTGTAGGTGCTGCCACTTTCGGTTAAAGATCGGTAACCGCTCTTTATACAATTTTGGCAAGCTATTAATAGTATTTTTTGGTAATTTTGAACACTGTGGCAATATTTTTTGGGCTTCATCAAAATTCAACATGTACCAAATTGTCCCATCGGGTTTGTAGTTAAGTACACTGATATCAGTTACTGTTGGAACTCCAGCTTTTTTACCTGGCCTTATAGACCTGTAGATTTGATCTTGAGGCTTCGAAAAATCCGTGAAAAATCCATAATCATTCTCAATCAATTTACTGGCCCTTCAGTTTCGACTCTATAGTGCTATGAACTGAGTCACACTCCATTTGCGTGTGCCCTTTCACTAAAAACTTCCTGACCTCTATGTTTTGTTCTATTGCTACTCTAAGTAAAGCATTGCTAAGGTAGCTATTTCTATTTTGAGCGCAACATCCATCCGAGTACAATATCACAGGAATTTTCTTCTCAGTCAACAGGTGTAAGATAGTATCCACAATGCAGAATGCAGTTGCACTGAAGCTTCAAGACCTCCGTTACTTTCGTCAAACCAATAACATCTTACATCATGGTTCGCTAAGTTAAATGTGGTGAAATTGTGTACACATAATTTGGTTTTAAAGTACAAGGCACTTGCTTGCAGACTTGGAGCCATTTTCACGGCCTGAACATCTTGTGTCAAAACATGAC
>NW_020653854.1:21203293-21224801 GCF_003589595.1 Hyposmocoma kahamanoa
CACTCGAATTTTCGCAGTATCCATCTTTCTTGTCTAAATTGAATAACGAAAACAATTGAAAGTCGATATTCAAATGTTTCAAATTTAAAAAAAAAAAAATAATCACAGAAACCATTTGAAAAAAGTTTCGTTCGAAAATCTCAAACCATGAAGATTCTATGAAAATTCAAAGAACCTATTGCAATAAAACGGCAATTTCATAATTTAACCCCTAATATGTCAGATAAACAATTCATCATCATCATCATATCAGCCGGAAGACCTCCACTGCTGAACATAGGCCTCCCCCAAAGATTTCCAGACAAGTCGATCGAACGCGGCGTGCATCCATCGCTTACCCGCCGCCCTTACCAGGTTATCCGTTCAACTAGTAAGAGCCGCCCCTCTGAACGCCTTCCGGTTCGTGGTCTCCATTCGAGAACATTTCTGCCCCAACAGCTGTCAGTTCTACGAGACATGTGCCCTGCCCACTGCCACTTCAACTTGCTAATCTTCAGAGCCATGTCGGTGATTTTCGTTCTTCTACGGATTTCCTCATTTCTGATTCGATCACGTAGAGAAATGCCGAGCATTGCTCGCGCCATAGCTCGTTATGTGACTTTGACCTAGTTTATGAGGCCCGTAGTAAGTGACCACGTCTCAGAACCGTAGGTCATCGCTGGCAACACGCACTGCTCGAAGACATCATCACCACGTAGGGAATTTCCTGTAATATGAGTACGACAGCAACGGAATTTGGGGCACTACCCAGAACACCCTAACTAAAACCAATTTGGATTTTTTGTCATTATACTGACCAAACTTGTTGCAAACGCAGGTTTTTTTACACATCCGCGGATGCAGATGTGAATGCTGATTATAGGTACTTAAAAAAATCGAAAAATGTACATCCTCACTGAATCTATCTACATGATGTTTTCTTTGCTATTGTAATAAAATATTATTTCAATGATTTTGTTACATTTATTAACAAAAGAATCAATCTTCATGAAAACAATCTGCCTAGGTTGATCGTTGTGGAATTTTATCACATTTATATGTTAAAAACAACAGCTGAGCTGCTTTTTCGGCTTACAGTCTGTTTCTGGAAGATTTGTAAATACTTCGAGCGTGCCTTTTGGGTCATATCACCACTCGAACATCCGCAATGGATATCAGCATCGATGAATACGTATGCTGATATTGAAGCGAATATTTTAATTTATGCAGCTCATTAGTAGCAGTTGAGCTCCTTGTGAAAGAGTTCATCCAAGGAAGTATTGCCACTGTAACTGCCTCCGTAGCCGAACGGATACCATGCCGGACTGTCACGCAGAGGTCCCAGGTTCGATTCCCGGGCCGAGAGAAATAGTTGTATGGCCTACAATTATTTCTCTCGTGAGTTTGGGTGTAATTTGTGGTTGTCTATGTGTGTGTCCATGGCAGTCGCGACACAGGGTTTCCCTAGTGCGGGGCTATGTCGAGTGTGTGCGTTATTATTTATTATTTACTGTAAGGGTGCTGGTGAAATTACAGGCACATGAGCCTTGTCAACTAATGCCTCAGAGTGACGGGCGCAACGGCAGTGGCCCTCAAATTTTTGCGTTTTAAAGTTTGAGTGGTAATGCAACTGTTATGGACAGGCGTGTAGCTTATCATAAGGCGCACAACTTGTCCGAACCAGCTCCTTGACCTCTTTATAGCTCGATTGGATATCGTTCTCGAATCGAAGGGCTTTCCGAGCCATGCAGAGCATTCCGAGTTACACGTTCCATTCGGATTCGGATACCTTATCGTTATCCAACAGCGTTTACGGAGTTAGTCGGTGAAATATATAGAAATATATTGAAAGAAAAATGAAAATACTTTTATATACATTTTTAAGACTTTAAAGACCTAAATAGGAATGCATTAAAATAAACTAATAAAATTGAACGAAAAGAAAAGACTTTATTTAAAATAATAAGAGATTTCCATATTACATTCTTGCTTTGTAAACAATAGGACGTTCGGTAAATTTCATTCGATAACTGTGTGCTGAATAACGTTTGTAGTCTTTGCCGGTTGAGAAGTTCGAGTACCTAATCGAATACGACAATCTGACGTTCGATTCGGGTGTTGTGAATAAAAATTAAAAGAAATCGGTCCACGACTGAGTTACCCTAAGATTCTGAATCGACCCCCAGCACACTCAGCTTCAAAACCGGACTGCAATAATGCTCACATAGCAGAAATAGGTAAGGTGGCCGTCCTTCCCTGGACAAACTCTTAAATTTACACCATTTATATTTTATGTATATGGTATGGTATGGTATAATAAATCCACAAGTGATCATAACGCATATACGCTAAAAAGTGCTTATATCACGAAGCCATAAATGTACGAACTATATGTAACAAATTATGCATAAGTGAAATTTTAAAACTAATAATAACTAACAATATTTTTAATTATAAGCATAACAAATTGACAACTAGTTTTGTAGTATCTTTATCACTCTTTTTTGAAAAATTGTAATTTATCAGTTGTGGCTTTATTCACCAAGAGTGTCACTTAGCGAGAATAATCGTTGTGAGACCTATACTGAACTGTAATAAGAGTTCATGCGAAGGTCTCTGATGTTTGTAGCGTCTATATAAAACAACAATTTATTTTACTATCCAAAATATCATTCCTTTTCAGTATATCTGGCGCACCCTGGGCAACAACCGAAGAATACCTTACGCCAATTAGAAAACCCTTTCGATGGCAAACATTAGAATGTACACCATGGATAGGATAAGAAGAAAATTTGACGTAATTTCAGCCAATTACTTACATAATGGGCACTTGATAAATGTACGACACTTGATAAACAACAAATAAAAGAAAACAGAAAATAATAGGAAATGAAACATTTTTTCGGATCTAACTGGCGTATGTTTGTTTTTTTTTTTTTCAAACAAACCAACTTTACAGGTCCCACGGTCACGACTGGCTGCCACAACAACAACAAATTTACGCGGTTTGGATCCCAGAAAATAATTTCATTTCAAAGAAAATCGAATATTTTACATACCTTAGTATATTTAATTGGTGGAGCCATATTTTAAAATTATTTAAAGTAAGACGACACTCTAGTCCGCCTGCCGGTCTTGCTATACTTCGACGATTGTTTTTACCATTGCAGTTATCTGACACTCTTCCAATAAAATATTTATATTCTATTCTATATTTGTCCTTAGTAAGAAACACTGTATTTTTAAAGATAAGATACACTAATAATGTTACTGAAGATAAGTTAACACGACCCGTCGTTACCGAATTGGCGTGAGAATAGGAAACCGTTGATATGTTGTACACACAGCCACATATCCTAAAATACATTTTATTACGCGTCGATAACGGGTGTTTTGTTTTGTTAACGGGTGTTTACTTCGCGATTATTCTGACATTTTATGTACCGATTTCGCCGATTCTTTTTTTTTTTTGTTGGAAAGGACGTACCTCCGTAATTCCGTAGGTCCTATTCAAATTTGAGC
Source organism: Hyposmocoma kahamanoa (assembly GCF_003589595.1). Lineage (NCBI taxonomy): Eukaryota > Metazoa > Arthropoda > Insecta > Lepidoptera > Cosmopterigidae > Hyposmocoma > Hyposmocoma kahamanoa. The sequence goes on from NW_020653854.1 coordinate 21,206,795, forward strand.
ACGTTAAGCTTGACACTTTGTACTTTGGACCGTTCTTATCGTAAGCGGCATAGAGTTGGATTTAAATCTTAAGTATTAAGCTTGACGTGCTCTTGACCCTGTACTTCCGTATTAAAATACTTTACAAAATTTAATAAATAAATATGAGACAACCTATATGTGTTTTAGACTAGGTCAAATAATCATTTATTCCATAGGTAAAATTTTTACACCAGTAAACGTCATTTTTTAAACTACTACTCGTTCACTACGCAGACCTCCCTGAGAAGAACGAGCAAGGAACTCTTTTCAAATAAACTTAAATGTTATGGAATACACTTTGAATCATATTTGTGTGGAATCTAGACTCTTGTTGTCTTTCCATACGTCTTTATCTATCACATACTCTTCAATTTTATAATATGACTTTTCAATTAAAATGTTTTTAATGTAAATATTAAACTTACGAAATGATAATCTTAGTATATTCTCCGAAATCTTATTGTAAAAACGTATATAGTTCGCCATAAAAAAATCGTTTACCTTAGTTAAACGAAATCGGACTTAGTTCAAAGATTAATATATTGAATATCTTTTTTCTTAATTAAATTATATATATATTTTAGGGGCATACAAAATATTAGAGTAAATGTACTGTGATATCACAGTAATGACACCTGTCTCCTTAAACTTTTCTCTGAAAGAAACCCGAGAACCTAAACGGTACACAGAACGAATCGCTCGTTTTTGCAACACAAATATGGTTTGTATATCTGCCGCTTTACCCCACATGACAATCCCGTAGGATATTATACTATGGAAGTAACTAAAGTAAACTAGTCTAGCAGTAGCAACATCGGTAAGCTCACGTATTCTACGGACTGCGTATGCAGCAGAGCTTAATCTGCTTAGCTAAGGAAGATACTCGTATATGTGGAAACCATTGAAGTTTACTAAGGTCACTCCCAAAAAGACAGCTTTAATAACAAGGTCTGACTTTTCTCCATTTATTTATATGATTGGACTAATCGATTTTACATTAGGTAATTCAAATTTAACACACTTTGTCTTCTTGACATTGAGCAATTGAGCATTGAGAGGGTGTCGTTAATATTATCATAGTTAACATGGCTGTCTGTTTTAAAAATCAAGGATGTGTCGTCAACAAACAATACTATTTCGCAAAGGTTCTTAACAAAGAATGGTAGACTGTGTAGAAACTAAACGGTAAAAAAGAAATTTTAGACTCATAGATGACGAATGACGATGACGTCGGTGTATAATTACTATACATATACCTAGTTGTTATTCTCGTGGGTTGACAATGGTCCAAGAAACAATATATCACTAGGACTTGGATAAATATGCAGTATAAACTACAAAATACGTTCACATAATATGGGGAACAAATGTTAAAATATGGAGATAAAAAACAACTGTTTTCACATAGACTACGCTTTATTATAAAAAAAACAAATTTATATCCACTTCATTCTGATTTTCGTTACAGTTATTGTTACAATACACAATTATATGCTTTTTCAAACTTTCAATATTAAAATTCTGTTTTTTTGGACGGAATAAAGCTTGGTATTGGCATAATGAACTTTCGACGTCACAGGATGTGACTGGAGCAAACTTAAATTTGCACAAGTCCGCAAGTGAGTAGGTCACGTCTAGGTTGTCTTCTAATCTTCCGCACAGTACACTGTTCATTTTTTTTTATATATTAATGTTTTTATATAAAACTTTTGTTTTTTAAAATGAAATAAAATATCACGTAATATAGAAAATATGCATTATTGCAAGTTTCGTGTAGAAATATGGTCTAAACAATACATGTAAATGGAAATGGTAAAATATGGCAAATAAAAATCACTTGTTTATTCTAAATATAATTATTTATGTAGAAAACAAATAAATAAACGTCAATTATTGAAGTCAAAGTTATGTAATTACATATTAATTCGGGCCTTAAGTATCACTATCTGGAACCAGAACCAAATGAGAAAAGTTCACATGTACAGTATATTTATTTGAATAATGTTCCAAACAACCGCAGCAATCACCTTGTCTTAAAGACTAAATTCCATAAACTTTATATTACCACGGTTTAAATAACAACATCAAATCCACGTCCCACTGCTGGGCACGGATCTCCTCTAAGGAAAGGGTTTTCGTCATAGCCGCTACACTGACCCAACATAGCAAAGTCGAATAAGTATTTTTTTTACTGGTTTTATTTTTATTTTTTTATTATACCAAGTGACGGGGCGAACAAGTCGTGCGCCTGATAGGAAGCCACATGCCTGCCTATAACAGTTGCAGTATTACTCAGAGATATAAATCATCATAAAGATCTGGGGGCACCGCCACTGCGCCCGTCACCCTGAGACATAAGTTGACAAGTCTCGTGTGCCTGTAATTTCACCAGCACCCTTACCATTTACAACCGGAATGCAGGAATGTGACCATTACTGCTTGGCGGTAGAAATAGGTAAAGTGGCAGTAACTCATTGGACGAGCTCTTTCACATGGAGCTCTCCTGCTATCAAGTCTGAAAGCATGTGTTTGTGGGTACATCTTATCGTCATACATTATCATGTATATACACGTAAAATTCAATATTGTTCTTTTTTTAAGTATGAAATCTTCAAAACATCTCAAGCGTTTCACATGTCTGCTTTTTGACCTAACACCCGTATAACGTGCTATTTAATAATAACATTAATTATACAGCAATGATTAGGCAGTTGTAATTTTTAGATACTGAAATAAATCACGTAATATTGTGCAATACGCGTCTTATTTCGTAATATTATGCAATTTGTTGACAATTTTACAAATTGCTGTACAGATACGAAAAAAATTGGTATACGCGGACACAAGTTTCTACATAATAAGTAGGTACCTACGGATCAAATAATTACATATTGATTTTAAGTTTTATTGAATGTCAGGATGTTTTACCACGATCATATTCAATTATTGTTTGGGAAATTACTCCACTAGTTTGTTATAATTATTAAACAAAGAGCTTAGTTGGCATAGCGTCTGGCACGGTTTGCTAGGAAACGTTGGTTCGAATCCAGCCGGATCGAAGTGAATTTTTTCTAAGTGTTCGATCTTATTTATTTATTTGTTTATTCGCTCGTCGTTTCAGGATCCAGTCCTGAGTACTTAAAAAAGAAAACACATAATATGAATATGCCAGACAACCACAGCAATTGCCTGGTCAGAAAGCACTACATTCCATGAAATAAGAGTACAAAGTTTTAATTGTTTATTCCATACGCCAAACACCGACCAGTTTTTTTTGTTTTTTCTACAGATACGAGTAAATGGAAGAAATAAAGAAAAACAAAGCAGTAGATACATCAGTTATATGTACAGCATCAATACAATATAGTAACTCACGTAAACATAATTTCCTATCAAAACCTTTCATTACACATTATAATAATAATACGAAGACCAATGTAATAGAGATAAACACCTACATAAAACATAATAGCAATGGTACGCGCCTATGTTTTTTGCTTGTTACATTATCACAGTGGTACGTTCGACAGTAAACCACTTTAACCCATTAACGCCCAAATACAAATTAGCGTTAAAAATAGTAAAATTTTTTTATGAACCTTTACAAAATAGCCTAGTTATGAGAAAATTATGAAGAAAAAAAAGATTTTATTTTATTTTGTATGAAAAAAAATGCCGTCCTCAAATGGGGACAATGGGCTCAAGCGGTGTCAAAAAATTTGTAACAATATTTGTCGGTGCACAAAGACTTGACGCATTTTTTATATTGCCAACGCACTTATTTGTGGTTCAACAGCTATTTTTGCACATCGTAACTGTTAAGCCAACTTCTGAGCGTAGTGATCAACACCAATGTTCTGTAGATTTAGCACCAAAGAAGCTGCTGGATGTAAACTTTGAGTATTTGTTTCTCCAATAGTGACGTGATGTAACCGTTTAACTGATGTAGCTGATCTAGCTTCGTATTATTGGTCAGGAGGTGTAAACGCCATGTATTAGCTAGTGCTAGGTGCAGCTTGTAGTGGAACAAAACACACCACCAGTTTTTGCCTCGAATGGCAGTGCGATAAGATTAGTCAGCTTGATTTATCCTGCTGGTACGTTTGAAATCACGCAGGATACCCACGTCAGCTTTATGTTTATTCACAGTGCTTTATCTTTTTACTTTCACCAGAGAAAGGACATTATCATAATCAGAGCTCATCGTGCAAATACTATTGTCAAGCCATGGAAAAAACAGAATTTGGTTGATTGGGTAAAATCGATAGTCAAAATTGGCACGGTTTTACTCTACATGTGTATTACAAATCTGGTCAAGTAGATATTTCTTAGTTTTTCCTTTGCAGACAGTTTCAGTTGTTCGATAACCAGTTTGCCGTAGATTATTAGATCTTGTTACATAAGAATAGTACTTCTACATTGGTGAGCGCCCTCAGTTCCAGGGGAAATGCCCCCTAAATCTATCTCCACATCATGGTCTCTCTCATCCATTACAGCTTCAATAGCTTTCTGAAGCCCATAGTAATAATTGTGGCTGCCAAATACCTGTTGTGTCATTATTTCGTTGAAAATTACTTATAGATGAAAAACTAATAAACTACCCCATAAGCGCCCAATGGCCCCAATTGGGGACACCGTTATATACCACCGTCTGAAGTTGTCAAAACACTAATTAACTCAATTATATAATTTTTATTTTATAGTATACGAATACATTTCAATAATATATGTAAAAAAAGAAATAAATTGTTGGTAATAACATACAGGAAAAACAACTAACTTTAGCGTTTCACGTGTGCGTAAGTTAACCCCACAAAAGGAACAGTCAAACCACTTTTATTTAATTCTAAACAATTTTTTTAAATAATAAAATTAAGATCCAATATTTTACTTTACATATACACTTTTGTAATGAGTATTAATAGTAATATAAAAAAATTACGGGTACTCAAAGTAGTGTCCTCGATTGGGCACGGCGGGCGCAAATGGGTTAATTACACAATTATTACACTGTGTAATTGCAAAACACTTAGTTAGATGAGGACCTAACTAAGGTGGGTTGTGGAACCCACTTTGTGTCACCGTGATGGACTAGTTTTGCCCTCTCTTCGGTTGAAAACACCAATCACTGAGTTAACATAAAAGAAATCACGATCGGATAGAATTTTAGAAGAATCCAATGTATAAAACGTTATATCAACGATGTAATTATTAATGCAAAGATCGAATATTAAGAAAAAATCCTTTGATTCGATATGCCTCATCTCTAGCAAATGCAGTGTAATGAAGTTGCAAGTTGTATTAATGAATTAAAAAAAAAAATAGGAATACTAAAAGGCCAAAGAGAGCAAGATGTATATTAAAGAAAGTAAAAAAATTTAAAGTAATATTTGATATGTTAGGACAATTTGCTAAAAGAAAATGTTGTTATTTTTCCAGGCACATATTAGTAGTGATAGAGAAAAAATGGCGGGTTTTTGTAGTTACAGTTTTTTACAAATTAATTTTTAATTTTAAGTATTATTACGTTTTAAGTTTCTTAATCCTTTGTTGCTTGTTTAAGCTAATGGCTCTATAGCCAATGCTCAACAAATAAAATAAATATTAGTAGTCTATAGTAGTCTGCTGAACTTTCCATGATGTGATTCACGTGGTTCCCCAGTGCATGAAAGTCTCATAAGTTTTCACATATCCTACTTTGCTCATAGCCAGCAACAAGTTTTCCATGGCTATTATTATCTCTTGTTTTAAATTAGGCGGAGCACAATCAATTACTATATTTCCGTTATCGTTTTTCTCACTAAAACTATTTTTTCGACTATAATACAAAAGAGATGAAAAAGCAGATAAGAGTACCAAAGTACTTTAGTTTATTTTGCTGCCTTTTCTTTTTTAAAAGTAAACAATACAGATAGGTATTTTTAAATCTCCCAATCACGAGCACTGGGCAGTTGGCTGTATGAATTTTCTTTTGTCTGTTTACGTAGTTCATTATTAATAGATAGCTTTAAAAGTTTAGAGAAGTGGACAGTAATATATTTTCATAGTTACTTTGCAGGCCTTGACCCATTGACTTACAAATAAATGGACGACGGGTCTAATACAAAAACCACGAAAAAAATGTCCCAAGTCAACCTATTCCAAATTTAAATTGTAATGTCATCGCAGTATCGCGCTGTCCGTAGAACAAATGAAGACTAAAGCGGAGTGTCGCGCTCTGTATACGATTTTAGCGCCTTACAAGTGCGGACACTTTTTAGCGCGGACCCGACGTCCATATAATTGTAAGTCAATGCCTTGACCGGAAAAAAGTTGCACAGTCCATAAATGACAAACTTTCCGTGTTCGTTTTTTGAAAGTAATGCAAATATTTGAAATAATCTCAGTACAGTGTACTAAAAAAACCGACCTCAACATTTTTATTTAAAAGTAGGTACGTGGAATTACATATAATTACCAAGTTTTATTGAAATCGATTACCGGAAAGTGCACAAACCCGGATTCATCCCCTAATTCGCCACTATACGGGACTTGACACAGGAGATAATAAAAATCGGTTCTCACGGCTCAAAGTACATTGAGAGAGACAAACGCCTTGAATTGGAGAATAGCAAAATCAACCATTAAAATAATTGCTGCTTGTAATAAAATTTAGGCGCTATTTATAAAAATGAATCTTCATGCGTGAGCAGCCACTCTTAGAGGTGGATGATTTTCTTCAAAATTTAATGGGACCACTATGGAGGTACCCTCTTTCCAACAAAAAAGAATCATGAAAATCGGTTAACAAATACCGGAGAGTTATCGCGTAACATACATACAAAAAAAAACATACAGTCGAGTTGAGAACCTCCTCCTTTTTTTGAAGTCGGTTAAAAAGGCTATTCACTTAGAAGCGAGGCTAGGCTATATAAAAATAGTTTATGAAATATGTAAATTAATGCACGTCGTTACAAAGTTACATTGTGTACATTTTTAAGAACTGTCACAGGGATCATCCTAGATTATTTTTAGTATGGTGATCAAATGTATTGTGATTTATATGTAAAGAAGTCAAGTTCTTAGGTTTTCGCGATTGTTACACGTAAGAAATGAAACTAGTTTTTCGAATGTAAATCGCGTATAATATATACCTACAGTCTACCGTGACCATGGGACCTGTAAAGGGCCTAAAACGTTGGTTTGTTTGAAAAACAACTACATGCTATTTAGATCCGAAAAAATAGTTACATTTCCTACGTAAAAAAATCCTAAATGGAATACAAATTTTTATCCCTTAACCATGATTGAGAGGGTAATGCATTATAATATTCTCACACACATGGCCGCACATCAGGGAAGTACTGCCAACTTACCAACTTCTGCCGCCAAGCAGTAATGCTTGCATTACTGCGTTCCGGTTTTGAAGGCTATGGGTACTGGTGATTTATTAACTTATGCCTCAGGGTGAGGGGCGCAGTGGCACTGCCCCTCAGATCTTTGCGATTTATGATTTGCGATTTTGGTCACTTCGTCTGTCTGTTGCGACCACTTCAATATATTTATTTATTTATTTATTTAATAGTTTATTGTACAGGAAAAATACAAAAAGTCACAAAGAATACAAGCGAAATTAAAAACAAAAGGTTCTGCTTATTTCTAATAGAAATTTCTTCCTGCAGACCTAAATACAGGATACTATAACTAAAAGAACGGGCATATGTGCACAACAAAACAAGAAAAAAAAAATCAAAATAATGTAAAATTATTAAATTGTTTTAAATTATATAAATACTTAGATAAATACATATTTTATAATTTATCCTAATAGTATTATACCTAAGATATGGATGGAATAGTAGATAAATAATGCTCTTTAACTCTCACTTTAAAAATAGCTAACGATTTACTTTCGTGAACAGTAATAGGAAGTGCATTCCAAAGTCTGACCGCATGAACAGTGAAGGAGTGAGAATAGAAACCGGAATTGAAGCATGGAAAAGATAACTGGGACCTAACAAGAGAGCGACAGGGTTTATCCTGGGACGTAAGGAAGCTGAAACGCTCTTTCAGGTACCCGGGAGACACAGGGTTATGTAAAATATTGTAAAGAATGGAGACAATATGCAAATTCCTGCGGAGACGGATGGGAAGCCATTTGAGCTGACTGCGGAAGTGTGAAATTCGGTCATATTTACGAAGCCCAAAGATGAACCTAATACATTGGTTTTGCAGTTGTTCAAGCTTATTTAGCAGTTCTTCAGTAGCATCCAAATAGCAGGAATCAGCATAGTCTAAGAAGGGCAAAATAAGTGTTTGGACTAAACATATTTTGGTTTTTAAAGGTAAATCGTTTTGGAGGCGCTTAAGTGAGTGCAAGGAGAAATGGACTTTACGACTGACTTCATTAATATGTGGAGTCCAAACCAAATTACAATCTAAAAGCAAGCCAAGATTAGTTGCAGTAGAAGCATAAGCAATAGGCGTGGAATTATACGCTATAGGTGGGACAGAATCTAGATGCAATATGCCACGCATATACCCACTTCCCACAATCATAGCCTGTGACTTTTTGGGATTCACCAACAAACCAAAACACTCAGCCCAATGAGCGATGCATCGTAAATCAGCATTAACCGCTTCAACGGCTGCAACGACATCAGACGCTTTAAAACTGCGGTATAGCTGCAAATCGTCAGCATAGAGATGAAAGTTTGAAGACAGCACAAAAGTGACAGAATTGATGAAAACAGAGAAAAGGAGAGGGGAAAGAACACCACCCTGAGGAACGCCAGCAACTAAGTCACACCAATCAGAGGAAGCCTCGTCAGAGCGAATACACTGCGAGCGGCCTCTGAGGTAGGAGTCGAACCAAGCTATAACCGAAGGAGAAATATTAAAAGAGCGAAGGGAAGCAAGCAATACGTCAAAGTCCACAGAGTTGAAAGCACTGCTGAAGTCCAGAAGTATAAGCAAAGTGAGAAGACCATTATTCATTGCGAGGCGAATATCATCTGTTACCTTCAACAGTGCAGTCACAGTGCTATGGCCAGAACGAAAACCTGACTGAAACGGGGAAAGCAACTTATTAGAAGAAAGATACAACATTAACTGCTTGTTGACAATGTGTTCGAGGACTTTGGATAGAAATGGGATAATGGAGATGGGACGAAATTCGGAAAGGCAAGTAGGGTTAGACGTTTTGGGTAAAGGTATAACATGGGCGAGTTTCCAATGAGAAGGGAAAGAACTAGCTTCTAAAGAGAAGTTAAAAACATGAGTGAGGATAGGGACAAGTTCAGGGAGTATGAGGCTAATCATACGGGAACTGAGATCATCATTGCCAACAGCAGTAGAAGAAATAGAGAGAATATGGGTTTTGACCTCACATTCGGCAACAGTCCGGAAGGAGAAAGAGGTACATGCCGGTAAAGTATAGTCAGCCAAAATGCGAAGGGTAGCGCTTTTACGATGCTTATCTAAAGTAACAGGGGGTAGGGAAAAATGTCTATTAAGCGCGTTAAGATCAGGAAGGAACGAATCACCAGAAGCAGTGGAACGACCAATCCCAATGGACTTTAGGAATTTCCAGATCTGAGTGGAATCGCATTTCTCAACGTTATCGTGAATGTGCCGTCTCTTAGCATCTCTACACAAGCGACTACAGCGATTACGCAGGTATTTAAAACGAGCTAGGTTGTCGTCTGTAGGAAGCCTCTTCCAGCGTCGTTTCGCCTTATCTCTGAGAGCCATAGCGATCTTAATATCTTGTGATAACCAGGGGGCAGGTGCATGTCTGATTTTAACCCGTTTTAAAGGCGCATGACGATCATAAAGCCTTAATATAATTTCATTGAGCAAAGCTACCTTTTGATCAATAACTACGCAGTCCAACACAGGAGTCCAGTCAATATTACCCGCCTCACTCTTGAGCGCCTCCAAATCAATGGCCTTGAAATTTCGGAGAATACGAAATTTCGACTTACACTTAGGGAAACGAATTTTATACGAGAGAAAGACAAGGTCATGATAAGAAAATACAGAAGAGAACTGTCCATGGGAAGCACAATGCTCAGGGGACGAGACTATCATAAGATCAAGAAGAGTGCAGTTGGGAAAATGATGAGTAGCAGACAAAGGTAAAATATGCAAGTTGACAGAAGAAATTAGAGAAAGTAATTTATGGGCACGAGTGTCATTTTTTAGTAAACACGTGTTAAAGTCACCCATTAAAATAGTGTGATCAAAGGAAGGAGAAAGGTCGGAGAGTAGACACTCAAGGGACTGAAAGTAGTAGGAGGGGCTATAAAAAACTGCAAGGAGCACTTTCTTGTGATGCAAGGAAATGTTTAAAAATAGGTGCTCCGCGGAGTTAGAATACAAGTTAGGAGAAGCATCAACAACATGTTGAATATCAGCTCGCAGATATACTGCCACCCCTCCACCACTTTTTCCCGTCCGGTCATTCCGAACGAGCTTAAATCCAGGAAGACTGAAATGAGTAGAAGGAAGAGAAGGCTTTAGAAAAGTTTCTGATATAAGAATAGCGTCAACAGGAGAATCTATGAAAGAAGCAAGGAGGTCAGAATAGTGAGAGGGGACGCTTTGAGCATTGATATGAACAACATTGAAATTTTTGGGGAAATTGCAGAAGGCTGAAGATAACTGATCATGCAGAGTCAAAGCGATGGAATCATTACTGTCATCAGCACTAAGAAAATGGCTTGGAGATGAGGAGCACGAGTAAAAACTATCATTATATATCAGTATATACATAGATACATTCATAACAACTACATGTTCCAAATAATACACTATCAATAGTGAGTGTTTTGTTTTAGGGTCGTATTCCAGAACTCTACTCAATGCTCAAGTCAGGATTTGAGCAGACTTGAGTGTAATTTCAAGCACTGGAAATACGACCCTAATGGCAAGGACTTAAATATAATTTTCAGTGCTCACTGCAATACTCAAGTCCTGACTTCAGTATTGAGTAGAGTTCTGGAATACGACCCTAAGTGTTGAATTTTGTCAAAGAGTATCAATACCATAGTACGGTGGACAGACGTGACCAATGATATTTATACATAGTTTGGGGATTAACGTGAATTTCATTTCGCTTTGATCCAGGGGCGTTCCGCTTCCTTATTAATAATAATTACATTACTAAAAAAAAAACACAAATTAAGAAAAAGAAAAAAAATACAGTCGAGATGTTATGTTATGTACTTTTCCTTGTGGAAATCTTTAGATCTTTAAACCATGCAGTCCTAGACTTTTTCTATATTTTTTAAATTTATGTATTGTAACCATAGTAAGAAGCCGTCGTTACCTAGTGGTGTAACCTACCACCTCTCAAGCAAAAGCCTTAGGTTCGAATCGAATCCGGGCCTCTGAGTTTTCGGAACTTACGTTCGAAATTTAATTTGAAATTTACCATGAGCTTTTCGGTGAAGGAAAACATCGTGATGAAACTTGCACGTCCAAGAAGGTTCACAACCCTCGAAAAATATGTGAAGTCCCCAACTCGCATTGAGCCAGTGTGGCGGACTTTGGTTTAATCTTTCGCCTGAGAGGAGACCCGTCCCCACCACTGGGACTAATAAATGGGTTGATGATGAACCATAGTAATTATTTTATTCATATTATTCCTACTGTGTTATTAAGTAGTCAGAACACTCTGTTACTAATTAATCTATGATATTGAAGTGTTGTGTTTTCACCGCACATCAGTGTGTATGGAACGCCGTATGTAGTACGTTAGTATCGTACATATATATCGTTCGTCTGATGTATGTTTACATCACATGTAACTTTATTATATGCCATACCAAGGTAGGATATAATGTTTTAAGTATCTTGTTTCCCCCATATCAGAGAGCACACATTTATTTTATTACTTAGTGAGAACAAACGATAGATATATTAGCCATAACAACACCCAAAAATATACAATTTATGACTGTCAAGTAATGACGACGTTGTTCTAAAGTCGTAATAGGATCACTGATTTCACGGTTCGTCAGTCAGCCGAACCCTCGTACGACGATTGTCTAGGTTCAACAAGCATCATTCGACTATGTCTCGTGTTTTTATGGGTTAGACAAATATAACGATTTAGGACTTTATCTTCTTTTTTTAGGGGAAATCTTCGAAAGATACCTGTTATCCTGGGGGAAATCGGGTTATGTGGGATTTCTACCCACTAAAACCCACTTGGTTGTGATATCTCGGGCAGAATGTATGATGTTATGAGATACCTACGTAAACATTTTCCATGATTCACTTTAACAATAATTGAAGTAATAAATTTTTTTAAATTTAAAATTTAATTGAAGTGCATAAATATTCAAGAAAGAAATTGGGTGTAAAATTATATCCTGCAGAGGTAGAGCTTTACGATAATGAAACCGATACATTGTACGCTTATGTTTGTCCTTCAGGTTAGCGTGAAAAACAAAGCTTCAGTAGTTGAGCATTTTCGTTTTTTTATTTAAGCATCATTCATAAAACGAAGAGAGTTAAAACACTACACGATTTTTTTTATTAATTATTTTATTATTATTTATCTATATTAAACACAAAACTCATTATGATTATTTAATTTTATGTATTATCCAAAATCGGACTTCAACAACTCCATCTTCATAAAGGCAAGCATTAATAGAAATTTGAATAAAACATAAAAAAATTACACAAGTATTTTTTTTATATAAAATATAAGTGCACATTTGACCTCCATCTGACCTGATGGAAAGTGACGATGAGGTCGACGATGGAGCATGCACACCTAAATAATGCCTATTCACTCTCGCCTTGAAAAGGCCCAAGTTATAACATTGAGGGAACAAGTCTGCAGGCAGGGAATTCCACGCCATAGCCGTTCGCCATATAAACGTGGAAGCGTAACGCTTTGTGCGAATTTGGAATATCCACAACGTAGGGGTGGAACCCAAGCCTACAAGTACCGGTGATGGAAAGGGGAAGGCGGAATTAAATCGTGTAATTCCATCGCACACTCTCCGTGATATATCCTGTAAAATACCGTCAAGCAGGCAACTTTACAGCGGTGTTCAAGGCTTTGCAGCTTCGCCTCCACTAATTCCGAGTCACCTATAAGCCTCTTGACACGATTGTCAATTGAATCCAAAGTGGTCAGTTGATATGTAGCAGAGCCATTCCAAAGGTGGCAGCAGTACTCCATACACGACCGGACTTGTGCTTGGTACAGCTGAAGCAACTGTCCCGGTGTAAAGTAACGCCTCATCCTGAAAAGGATGCCAAGCTTCCTTGCTGCATTTTTAGCCATGGATTCAATGTATCTGCCAAAGTTCAAATTGGACGACAGGTCCATTCCAAGTAGCTGGAGGCAGTCGGCTATGGGTATGGATTTATCACGAAAAGTCGGAGTCAGCTCGGAGGGACTCCATTTTGTGGAGAATAGACACGCCTGAGTTTTGATACCGTTAAATTTGACAATCGGAGACTGCCTGGAGTGTCAAATCCAAACGGCTAACCATGGACTCGCGACAAGACTCGATTTTTTCTCCACTGACCCTTGCATTGGTCAAGTACCTGTCTACAACTGAGCTGTCATCAGCATACGCAAAGGTACCTGGAATTAACATATAATTGATATGCAGCAGAAAGAGAGTTGCAGAACGTACGGAACCCTGAGGAACATCTATCGCCATTGTAACCTGGGTTCCCTACCTTTCCCTAATAAGGGTGAAAATAAAAGAAGGTAGGGCGGTTAACTGATTTAATTAAAAAGAGAAATGAATCCCAGGGTACATAAAAATTTATGAATACGTGGGCTCCGGCCTAAAGGTACGGATCGTTAGCACTCCCGGGGTTATGCACTCCCCTGGGTAAAGGCCGGCTGGAATGTAGATAGCCGGCGCCTTGTCGTGTCGGAGACGGAAGGTGTTGAAGAAGGGCTCCGACGGGAAGTGAACCCGGAACTGCGGCTGCCAGGCACGACGCGCGTCGCTTGTAGATGGTGTTGGCCACGTAGTGGCCGAGGGTTTTAAACCCTAACGGAGTTCCTGTAACATGTTACAGTGCGGGTATACTGCGCTGCTGTGCACGCGCCCGTTTCGATTCCGTCCCGGCAGCTTAAGGAATGCTTTACCCAATGAGGGAAGGCTTACGTATTAATCCTGCTGCCGGGAGAAAATCACAACGGAATTTAAAATGAAAAATAACAAAGGTTAAGTACTTGTGGGTAGGCAGAAGGCACCCACAAGCAAGAACAAAGCTAAATAAAACGAAATAAATACAATTGTGAAATGACACGTTGACTAAAAGGAAAGTTTAAAAGGTCAAGTCACGTAAAACCGCGTGGCATCGCATGTGCCTTCGTTAATTACGCGGATTCATCAAAATTAAATAACTGGCTGCTGGATTGTTGCTGCCAGCCGTAAGGGAACGTATTTGTTTGACCTAATGATGTACAGGAACCGCGTAATTAACGAATGCACATTCCGCGACCGCCATTTTACAAAAATAGCGAATTACGAAAATAAGTGGTGTGGTATTGGAATACTCACCCGAATACGGGAACTTCTTATACTCACAAATTGTTAATTTCAAAAGCAATTGTCGTAGTTGCCGAAATGCGGATTTATATTTGCAAATTAAGTAATTAGGAGCGCGCGTAGGCGATGCCGGCTCGTGAGAAATGTGTGCGCGGGCGCCGTCGCAACTCCTTTTATATGCGAGCCGCGGAGAATCCACGCGTTCGCATTAGCACTCGTTAACCGATTATGTAAAAAAAGAGGTATGTAACGTTTTTCGTTACACCATATGTTCGGAAGTGTAGCCTTCTAAGACCACTCGAATCGAACGTGCACTCAAGAAATCCGAGATCCAATTGCAAAGGTCAGTGGGAAGCCCATAAGAGGGAAGCTTACTTAAAAGCCTTGCATGTCAGACCATGTCAAAGGCTAGTAGTAGTAGTATCCAAATGGCTAGACGACTTGACTCCGAAACGATGGCGTCTCAGTGGTACCAATTTTAACTTTATGAAACTTGTTAATCATGGTAACACCTGACATTGTTTTTTATTATTCTTCCCAATATAAATGCAAAATTGAACATAGAGGTTATAATTACGAATTGTCAAAGAACTTTTGACTGCAATATACTGTTGCCATAATATACATAAATACTCATATTTGTAGCAGTACTGCTCCTTGTGAAAGAGTTCGCCCAGGAAAGTATTGCCACATTACCTATTTCTGCTCCTAAGCAGTAATGTAAGCATTATTGCGTCTAGGTTTTGAAGAGTAACGATACTGGTGAAATTACAGTCACATGACACTCATCAACTTATGTTTCAGGGTGACAAGCAAGGCAGTGCCTCTCAGATCATTGTAGTTTAAAGCTCAGAGTGGCACTGCAACTGTTATGGACAGGCACGTCACTTACCATCAGGCGCATGACTCGTTCGTCCTGTCACTTGGTATGAAAAATATATATATAATGTTCTAAGTCAGTTTTCATTGGCCAGTGGGTCAGACTCTGCTTTATATATGTATGTTTCAGCAAACGCTCGCTTGCCTTTAGGAGCTACATGACGTCACATGAACTCTATCCCATTTATATTTATAACTTGTAGTAGATACGTAGGTAGGTACCTATGTACCCAAAATCTTGAAAATATCCACGGACAAAAATTAATAGCATTAAGTTACAATTATTAATACAAAGATCGAACACAAAGAAAAAATTCTTCTATCTGACAGAACTGTCCTGTCTCGTCTTTGTGTTGGACTGTGTATTAATAATTAGAAAAAACTTGTACCTCTTAAAATTAATAACTCATTTTATTTGTATTAACTAACTTAAATAATAAACGTATAATAACGGTGTCGGTATATAGTGATGTTTTGTATTGTTCCAGAAGCCGGATTTTTTTTTATACAAATGTAAGTGCGCATTTGAACTCAATCTCACCTGATGGAAAATGACGATGAGGGTGACGATGGAGCTTATTTATTTATTCATTTTAGGAAAATTCACGGACAAATAATACAATTATTGTATACTTAAATATGAGAATCCAATGCCATTGACGAATTTCCACCTACATGAAACAATATAACACACTCCCGGACACAACTTTCGAGCCACCTTGAATTTTTATTTTGAAAGACCTAGAATATAAAAATATTGTTTTATTAAAGAAAAAGTTTTTATGCAGTTTTAATGCTGGCAAGTTCCCCCGTTATTATGGTGTGGCGTCGTTCCAAATTTGAATTTACGAATTTGAAAAACGGAGAAAAGTTGTGATTCGTCATTGTTTTTAAAGAAATAAGGGAGCGTAAGGTGGAAGGCAAAACTAAATAATTTCAATATTTTTTTATTTAATTGTTTTATTTAACAATAAAGGAGTATTAAATTGTTTTTTCTCTAAATTTAACCAAATTTCTCGAAGGAATTATGAACACTGCGTCTGAAGTAGCCGCACAAGCTGTGGCACTTTTGCAGTCTGGACTTAGTCAGCGTAATGTAAGTACACAACTGCATTTCAGTCGTTCCGCTGTTGAAAGGTTATAACCATCAGTACTTAGAGACTGGCGGCTATGTTCGCCGTCAAGGAAGACCACGATTTCGAGTGACAACGGAAAGGCAAGATCGATTTATCTTCACGACGAGCTCACGAAATCGTCAATTGACTTCAGTTCAGATCCAAGAACAGCTTCGAGACTTTCATGGAGTGGCTGTTAGCGCTAGAACTGTGAGAAGGAGAGTTAAGGAACGTGGTCTAACTCCACATAAGCCAGCGAACGGGCCCAAATTGACACGAGCTCATCGAATAGCGCGACTCCAATTTGCACGAGAACATTTGCATTGGACTCCACGTCAGTGAAGCCAGGTACTCTTCACTGATGAAACTAAGATTATGGTCTATGGTAATGATGGAAGGAACAAGGTCTACCGAAGACAAGGAGAGCGTTTTGTGCCGTGTTGCATTGTAGAGAAAGTGAGCCGTGGTGGGGGTTCATGAACAGTCTGGGAAGGAATGTCCACCGAAAGCAAAACTGCGCTAGAGCTTGTGACGGGGCCGCGGCTGCCACCATTAAATGCCGACAGATACATTCGCCAGTGCCTCGAAATTCATGTAATGCCATATGCTTGATTTGTAGGCCGAGATTTTATTCTCATGCATGACAACACAAGAGCGTACACTGCAAGAATCGTCACGGAATACCTTCATGACGTCGGTATTACTACCATGCAATGGCCAGCACGAAGCCCGGACATGAATCCAATAGAACATTTATGGGATGAACTAAAGAGGCGTGTTCGAGCTCACTACCCAGCCCCGCAAACCTTACCGGAGTTGAAAGTTGCCATTGAGGAAGATTGGAAGAACATTCCACAGCACTTCATATTGACGTTAATTAATTCTATGCCAAATCGCATGGCGGCCGTTGCCAACGCTCTTGGAGGTAATACAAGTTACTGAATAGACAATTTTTTTCCGATAAGCCACTGTTTTCTTTAAAATTTCTTTACTAGAGTTTCATTTGACAAAGGTGTATTCAAGACTTGTGACACTTAAACTCATTTTTCCTTTGTTTCACAAAATCAAATTTTCAGCAAGGACATACGGAAATGACGTTTAGTAAACCAGCTTCAAAATTGCATTAATAGTTTTTGATCCATCAAACATATTTTTAAGCTTAGGGTATTTAATACTAAATGCAAGGTGGCTCGAAATATGTGTCCGGGAGTGTGTATATATACATATATATATAAAGCTTGCACACCTAAATAATACCTATTCAATCTCGGCTTGAAAGGTTACAACGTTCAGGGAACAAGTCTGCAGGCAGGAATTCCTTTGTATTCTTGTGGAATAGACTAAAAGAGCAGTCTTAAGAAGTTAAAGAAATTTAGTAAAAAGTGTATCTTGCCTGATTGACTAGACATTAGAAGAATACGTCAAAAGAAGCCAGAAACTTAAAAATAGAATAGAATGGAATAGAACATCTTT
>NW_020653854.1:21224811-21240628 GCF_003589595.1 Hyposmocoma kahamanoa
CATGTGCCTGTAATTTTGACCAGCACGCTTACCCTTCTAAACCGGAACACAGTAATGCTAACATTACTGCTTGGCGGCAGAAGTAGGCAAGGTGGCAGTACTTCCCAGGACGAACTCTTTCACAAGGAGCTCTACTGCTGCCAAATGTCTCAAATCTCATCGATACTAATATTTTGAAGTAACTCTGTTACATTTTCTAACCTAAGCCGCTAAACCAAATTTGATGAATTTTGGTATAGAGATAGATGAAACCTAGGTAAGGACATAGGCAACTTTTTGTCGCAAAAGTAAATTGTAAAGGGAGCGAAATAAGGAATGAAAGTTTGTATGGAAAACCAATCATTTCTCAAAGTGTCTGAAAATTCATACTTATGCCTTTTGCAAGAAACAGACAATATTACAGAATTTTTTTAACAATTACCCTTCAAGGTAACGTACATTTTTACACCTGTAGGGGAGAGCGGGGCTGAAAGTGCCGATTTTGACAAATCCTTAAACAAATCGGTTGTAACCAAATGCTACGGTTAGTAGGTCTAATGTATCTTATGTAAAATTTCATCTATATTTTAAATGTATACGAAGTTTTTGTGCATTTTGAATAGCTTTTTATAGAAAATTAATTTTATGAACAGCGGTGGTAAGGCACTACTGACCCCTCTCTGGGGCAAGTTGTGCCGTAGCTGAGGTCGGTTGTGCCGTTCATCATATTTGGCCTTTAACATGGACTAAAATGGACTTAGAAATAAGAAACTATACAACTTGATAACTTTATATTTATTCCTAATAAATAAAAAAAATCAACATTTTTATAGTTAGGCAATATTTAACTAAACATAAGCAATAAAAGACAATTCTTCGTGGTATAGCAAACACAAAGTATGTTCTATATTAATAATTTGTACTTAATTTTAATGTACACCCGTCTTCAATGACCGCGTCAGCAGCCCATTGTAACAGGTCCTGGGAAGTAGTTCTCCTCCTTTTTGCCTGTATTTTCTCATTCCATCAAACAAAATAATAAAGGTTAATAAAGGTTCGTGGGGGTTGGTTGTGCCGCGGCACAATTGACCCCTGATGAAAGGCACTTTTTACCCCGTTTGGACGACGTTAACATTTTATCATGTGACAAAAAAACAATCTGCTTATAGCGTTAAAATGGCATAAATTAACATTATTGGACAAATTGCAAATGTATTAGTATAACTCCCATATCCGTAGCACCAGAAATGCTAACTTGAGACCAAAAAGTATGAACACAAAAATATTTACTCACGTGGCGCTGGAGGACCCCTACACACACTATCGTTCCGTGTGCATCGCTGATGCAAAAAAATTGTCCGCCGTGTATGCGCTAGACCACCTGATTTGAAGATGAAATATGAACATAAAGCTATCTCTTTCCGTTTTTGAGATATTTGCATCGGCACAACTTACCCGCGGCACTATCAGCCCCGCTCTCCCCTACATACCAGATCATACCTCTCATATACAACTTTTATAAAAAGAAAACTAGGATTTCTTATATTAGTATAGTTGGAATAGAAATTACTACTACTACTTATATCGTCAAAGTCAAATAAATAATCATATATTCCATAGATAAAATTTTTATACTTGAACACGTCATTTTTTAAGCTACTGGGGCCTTACCACGAACTCTTATCGCGATTCAACTTTGAACCTAAACAAGTTCGTTTCGCTTATTTGTACCATGACGTCCTAAAAACAATCATCCAAGAGCATTTACACCAACGCCAGATCAAATCCTAAATTGAGCCGCAACTCCTTTGAAATCTATATTATTCATTCATTTTTCGTACCATGACATGCTATTTGACGTTCACGGTGCTGACTTCACTCGTTATTCACAACGAACAAGAAACTCTTGGAATTGCTCTTGAGTATTACAGTTAATATATATCAATAGTGACTACGACCATTATGATTTCTGATCTCCAATTAACCTAACCTAATACAGTACAATTTACTGCAACGAAATCACCCTTACTATGTATAATTAAAAAATCAAGTGCATAAAGGGGAGTTATTGCTAAACAAACTATATCTCAGTTAACTTATGAAAGATAATGCCTGTCTCATCACACCGTGTGAGTGCAATCAGCCACTGTCGTCGAGTCGTATACCCTGATGCCCACGATGATAAGCTTCTCGATATCATGCAATGTGGCTAAAGTATTGTAAAATATGGAAAATATAAAAGGAGACCAATCTTTTGAACCAATATATATAATATATAAATAGCAACAATGAGTTATACTCGTACATAAAAACGCATATAACGATTAATGGAAAATAGAGTTGTTCGGTTTTCGCGATTGTTATGAGGTGACATATAAAATGAAACTATTTTTTCGGATTTAAGTGAGTATATTTTTATTTTCAAACAAACCAACGTCTCATGGTCAATCTTGGTCAATCGTAAATCATTCATCTTGATTTTTCAGTTGCAATGTAAATGGTTTCATTTCCTGTGATTAATAGAGAATTCTTTTTAAAGTTGAGTGAAATCGTAAGTTTTAGTTACGACAAAAATGATACTTACGACAATCAGTGAAGAGGACGATATTTCGCCCCGATACTGTCCAGAATAAGCCGCGCGCAACTCTCACCCGTTATAAAACCGTAGTCTGGCCCCGCCACGGCCACAGTTTGGCCCGGTGCGTTGCCTCGCGAACCGCCACGCCACTTTTGCTCCTCACTCATCGTCCACACGCACGCAACAATGGTGAGTTGACTAAAGTATATTTCAATCTTAGAATTATTTATTTACATGTCCTAGAACTTGAAATCACACCCCGCTAACCGATAAGAACGTTGAAATTTGATATTAAAAGCTTTTCGCTTCTGAAGAATAAGTTTAAGTTAATGAAAATGTATATAGTCGAATCAAATGTGGGTTCATATTCAATTGTAAATGTTTAGTAGCAATAGCTCTCGCTAACGTTGAAGGAAGATATCATGAAGAAATTTGAAAGTTGAAGAAAGTTCACCTTTAAAGTGCTTAAGAAGCCCCAACCCTCATTGTGCCGCCGAGGTGGACTATTGCTAAAACCTTCTTAAAAGAGAGCCGTACCTAGCCGTGAGCGTAGGTTGGTGATGGTGATGAAGCGTTGTTCAGAAAGACTCAGGCGCCTGTAAAACAGGTTACACCTAGGAAATGAAACTATTTTTCCGGATTTAAATCCGGACAATCGCGAAAACCTAAGAACTCGATAGGTTACACCTAACTCAGAAATCAGGGACTTTATTTTAAAAACTGTAACGAGAAACATTATTGCAAGTAGTCAATGTTATGCTTAATAAATTGTCAACATACCTACTGTGCTATTCGTTAGTACGTTGATGATGACAAGTACAACATTTAGAGAAAACAAAGCTTCGTATTTTTTCTACAATGGTTGTAGAAAAAATCTATAATTTAGGGTAACTGCTTTGATGCGTTTGATTCGAATACTAAGGAGTAACAGGTAAAAAAGCCATTATTTTTTTTAGGTTACGTAAGTTTTGAACTATCAAGGTTTCCTGAAGTCAAATGCGCAACCTTCCGTGCTATAGGGCGATTGGAACAAAATTGTATCATTTGACTCACAGTTATACCAGCCGTATCGATACTGCTTAGGTCCTTTATTATTTACATTTATACGTTAATGGGAACATAAAGTAGGTACATAAAATGTGTATTGGAAATGATTCTTTTTTTTCGGATTTAAATCACATATTTATTTTTACAAACAAACCAACGTTTCGGGATCGTTACAGGTCCTATGATCACATACTTTTTGAATTTTCTCGATTTGTACACATTGGAAATGAAAGTAGTAGTGGGTTTAGTAGCAGTAACTGTAACTCCTTGTGAAAGAGTTTGATAAGGTTGTAAACCACTAATATGTCGTGATCAGGATCACGGCAATAAAGTAGGATACTTCGGTCCACAACAATTTATTTCATAGTGAAAAGGCAAAGAAATGCTGGAACAAGAAAAGGTATATTAAAAAACAGGTACAACGCTACAAAGCACTCCTTATTTAAATACTAATCGTGAGACAGACTTACCCCGACAGAATTACAGCCGAACTGCTCGCTACAGCAATTAAGCAGGAAGTGACAACGGAACGAAACAAAATGATAATGCTGAGGCAAAGTAATTAAAGAACGCTTCAAAATTTGAAAATAAGTGGCTAGGAACAGAGCAAACGTGATAATAAGGTGGATTGTCGATATAAGCGGGTCACATCGTCCCAGGTTCGTCCAGGAAATACCACCACCATACCTATTGCTGCCGCCAAGCAGTAATGTGACCATTACTGCGCTCCGGTTTAGAATGGCAAGGGTGTTGATGGAATTATAAGCAAATGCGAGTATCATGTGATCCCGGGACTGATTGCTTGACAAAAATAATTTAATTTCAGTCGCATCCAGTCCCGGATTCAGTAGCACCTCGAGAAAGTGGCAGTGCCCCTCAGATCTTTCCGATTAAAGCTACTGATACGATGCAACATGTGTTCGTCCCGTCACTAATCATAAAAAAAAAACAATTTTTCGGACCTAAATAGGGTGCATTGTTTTTTCAAACAAACCAGCGATTCGGGCTCTTTGGTGATGGTGACTTATTATAAAAAAGAGTGATTTGCATTAATGTTAAACATAACTGGTTGACGACTATAAGGTCTCAGTCAGCTGCGACAATAGGATCTGTTGTAAAGAGTCAGTTTGTTTTTATTTAAAAAAAAAACAAATAGACGCGACTAAGATCCGAAAAAAAAGTACAGAGTACTAACAAAACCGACCTCAAAAGTCATTCATCCCCTAGTTTGCCACTCTTATAGGTGGAATATTTTCTATTTCTATTTTCACATCTGAGGTTACCCTCTTTCCAACAAGAAAAGAATCATCAAAATCGGTTCACAAAATGTCCAAGTTATTGCGGAACATACATAAAAAAAAGCAATCAAATTGAGAACCTTCTCCTATCTTTAAGTCTGTTAAAAATACTTTCATTTCCAAAACTATCTAAAATTTCATCCTGGATGTGGCTTTATATTTATGTGGGACTATAGTATGGGGTACCGATGCAAAAAATATTAAGTTTATCCTGGACAAAGAAATATACGAGCGATTTCCGTGCCGCAGAACTATACTCTAAGCTGGGATTATTAACTGTACCAAGTTTGTGTATTTTACCGTTAAGTAAGTTTGTGAAACAAAGACCAGATCTAATCAGAAGAGCAACTGTACGAGGAAACCTGATAGTTTGGAGCAAGCTCGATTCTTGTCCTCAGAGAACATTGCAAAGAAAAGTTAAAGTTTCTACAACCGAAATTAATCGATTTTTTACATAATATATATTAATTTTTTTTTTTCACATAATTTGTTCCACGTAGTTTGGATTTTTCCATGTGATGTGACAAAATAGCAGTAGAGCTCCTTGTGAAAGAATTCATTCAGGAAAGTACTGCCATCTTACCTATTTCTGTCGCCAAGCAGTAGTGTGAGCAAAGCAGCGATCCGGTTTTGAAAGGTAAGGGTGCTAGTGAAATCACAGGCACATAAGACTTGTCAACGTATGTCACTAGGAATCATAAACATAAATAACATTGTGATTATATTATACCAGGGCTACAAATTGTGTTTTTTGTGGCACAAGCAAACTTTACTGTGCGAACATAGGCTGACACGCAAGCAAAACACGAAGTTCTCATATTCAGCAGATCCTAAAATTGAGCAAAACAATACCACTCACAAAAAATATAACCACTAATTTTCGACCCAATTTCCTTAGTTAACTTTAAATTACTCTGACTTAATTAAAGAAAATCGATAAATTTCATTTGATTCAATCAATTTGGTCGGATCGAATCAATCGATGAAACGAGACGCTGAATGGCACGTCAGCGAGTGGTCGAGTTTAATTCCCTTGTAATATACTGTAATTTGACCACAAGCTAACTAGTGTGCCCTAAATGGGAGACAAAGGAAGCCAACGCACAATTACAATGCGAGCTATTTTATATTATTAGACGACCTCGGTGGCCCAACAGTTTATACTGTAGGCACTGGATGAGGAAGTTCCGTGTTCGATTCCGTCCGTGAATTCCGTTGCTTTGGTACCCATAGTACATTTGACGAACTCGTCTCGCCCAACGGTTTGCAACGTGGTCTTTGAAAGTGAGGTCTCAGGTTCGATACCCGGTAGGACCAATTTGGGACATGAACTTTTATAAATAGGTTCTGGTTTGGGTGTTGTGGGTAGTGCCTCAGAGTGAATTCCGCTCCTCTGGTCCTCATTGTACAGGAAATTCCCTAGTTTAGGACCGATAACTGATAAGTCTCCCAGTGCCCGTTCTTGCCATAAAACTATATCCAAAAAAAATTATGAACCTACTAGCGGATCAGAACAACGAGCTATATTGTTATTATTGTCGAACGTATTATCATATCTGTAACAAAAAAGAAACGCTGTAAGTTTTTTGGGCAACTTGCCGTGGGGACTCAATTACTTTTATTTAATTTAGCCCTTAATTCTAATCTATTTTTTTTAAATAGCAAGTGACGGCATGAACAAATCGTATGCCTGGTGGTAAGCGACACGTGTGTCCCAGTGTCACCCAGAGCTTTCATTCGCAAAGATCTTATTTATTTAACTCAGGCCACATGACCCATATAATATATACCATAAGGAGTAACATACATACAAAATAATAAAACACTGTAAGAGGGCTGCTGGTGATGGTGGCGTTATGTCCTGTTGGATGAAATGTAGTAGTAGCCTCCGCAGTCTCCGCAGCCTCCATACATCTTACTTAGTAAGTTTAAAGTTCAAAGTTCAAAAGGGTAAAGGGTAGTAATGTAATATAAAAAGGTAATAATGTGATAAAGGGTAGTAAAGTAATGGTAATAAATCGTTTTATAAGTATTTATTGCGGTTTTAACAGTACTTATGATCTTAAAAATGTATATTGTACAAGAGATTTTTAGTAAAATGGTAAACGGTTTAAACAAAAATAACAAGAAGATGTGTTCTCTGCCGCGATAGAACAGGGAGTGACGATAGAACGAAACAAAATCAGAATGTGAGGCAAAAGAATGGAACAATTCAAAATTTGAATTTAAATATGAGCGAAAGAAAAGCGATAAAAAGGTGGGATGACGATGTAAGGAGGTGACACCGTCACAACACTATTTATAACTAATCTACACGAATTGCACTTGTCGGCGACGTGGCGCAATCTGGTGTCCTGACACCTGTTACCGGTAACCGACCGGGGAATCGTCTAATGTGAGCATTACTGCGTTTCGGTTATGAAGGGTATTTATAGGTGCTGCTGAAAGGTGGTACTTTCCAACTTACGTCTCATGTGACGGGCACAGTAGTGCCCCTCAGATCTTTGCGATATAAAGCTTTGAACGTCACTGCAACTGTTATGGATAGACGTGTCGCTTACCACCAGGCGCACGACCGACTTGTTCGTCCCATCACTAACTTTTTATCATTAAAAAAATTGAAAAATAGTGATACTTTTTTTACACAGTTCACATGTAGGTTATTTGCAAACAGTATTTCGTTCCCTTGTGTTGACAAACCTTGATAACTCCATATGTGTAGAGTAATAAATTAGGATACGAAAATATGGAAAACCACACTCCTCGAAGCGTAAAATCACATCACTAATATCGAACACATTGATAACGACTAATTTGACGTGTCGTGTCGTGGCTTCGGCCATCGAGTGGACTAGGGGTAGATCTAAATTGCTGATAACCATCTGTTGAAACTTACAAGTATATGAAATTAATAATAATAAAATTTATTTCGAATAACAACGACCCATAGTATGCTATGCTATAACCAATTTATAAATTATCACTTGTTGTCATTACACATTAACCAATTTATAAAATTTACTTAATATTAAAATATCATAAAATCCGAATAAAATACCGGTATTCAGTGCATCTGTTGAGAGCCACGATGCCAGCAGATACGCATGGAGACACAGACTCACAAACATAGGCTCCAAACTTATAACTCCTCTCTTTTTGCTTCGGGGGTAAAAAAACGGATGAAAAGTAATTTACCCTTAGAATTTACCTATGTCCAACCAATCTACAACGATAGGTGTATATTATTGTTACAAAGGGAATTAAAGTTAGAAAGGATCTGCTAAAAAAAATTGTTGCTCGAGATAAATTTTTAAACTTTTTTCTTCCGCCATTTTGTCCGTGCAAAGTGAAACATAATAATTTTTTAATTATTCACACGCTTTAGCGTGTCACTCATTTTGAAAAAAGAATAAAAAAGGAATGCGTCACAATAATGGCCAGTATTATTTTGAATTCGAAAAAGATTACTTGTCGACCGCCTCTCTTAGGTAAATACTAACTTATATATTTACAGTACTTTTAGGCGTTTTTTGTCAAATGACTACAAATTTCTCTAACTTTACTGAGGTTAGTAAGTAGAACACAATTTAGTCTTGCGTGTTCTGTGAAATAAGCCAATGAGAGAATAAAAAAGGTTTCATACATACAATGCTATCACGCCTATCTCCCGACACGCTACGCACCACAAAAGGGTATAATGGTATCCAAACCAATATTAGATTAATAATAATAATCACAACTAATTTCAGATATTACAATCCATAATATAGTGTTAGTACTGTAGTCTAGGCTCTACTCTATGAGTAGAACTACTGGCTGAGTGAATATAGTTTTGTATTTAGAATGTGTTTAAAAAAACAGAATAGAAAAAAGAACATCTTGAGAGATCTAGAAGTTGCCTCAAAAAGTAAATATGTGAAGAAATACAATAAATATCTGGTTTTGAAGATTATCCCAGTTTGTATTTATAAAGCACCTCTCGCTACGCAATCTGAGCTACGTCCCCAGGTTACAGTACCCATTAAGATGCTCCTTAATACCAGCAAATTACAATGAGAAAACGAAATCCGCAATGTCTAATGTTCGTTAAAATGTATTTACCTAAATATAATTACATACTTTACATTGGCTAGCTTCGGCGCTGGTTACAAGAATTAAATACATATATAGGAGGACAACGTTCCCAGCTAAGCAATACGAGCAAGTTTGATAAACATCATGAATACGCAGTTTGCCCACCTGAAGAAAGCATTCAAGGAATAACAGCACAAAGAGCCAAATGATAACCATCTAACAAAGAATAAGCGTAGGTATTGATTGCACGTTGTAGAAAGGAACCCTTGAATGTTCAATTCATTTGTATATAGGGACGTGGGCGAAAGAAGACCATCTTGATATCGGATTACAGAACCCTATTGAAATAAGCAAGATTTAATTTTGTCACGGGTTACGAACAAGCCGAGTTAATTAGTCTATTAAGAATTTTACGTAAAATTAATTTGTAATAAGGAAACTTAAGAAATATAAAGTTTATTGACTCTCACCTTGTTTTACTACCACGATATTAAATTGCTTGTTTGTGAAATTACTCCACTACTTTGTTATAATTATTAACACAGAGAAAAATTCATTCGATCGATATTCGAACGAGCTTCTTAGGTATACCAACCAGGTCGACGCTCTCCCAATTAAGCTACCGAAAGAACCAGCGACCTAACGAATTTTTCTACGTGCTTGATGCAGATGTTTGTTTTCGGTTTTTATGGAATTTTTTGCTGTGCAAACCAACACGGCGACACCTGTTTTTTTCCATGTGTTCAATGTTTGTATTATTAATAATTATAACAAACTTAACAAATTTAAATATCTAATTATGAAACCGTGGTAGCTTAATGGTTTTCAAGCAGAGGCCGTGGGTTCCATCCGGGCTCTAAGTTTCTCGGAATTCATGTGTAAAATGTAATTTAAATTTTACCAAGAGCTTTTCGGTGAAGGAAAACATCGTTATGAAACCTGCACGTCAAAGAAGATTACAACTAGAAGACAAACAGAATAAAAAAACTAGAAGACGTCTGACGAAGGAATTTTTTCTAAGTGTTCGATCTTTGTATTAATAATTATAGCTGTACTCCATTTGATTAAGTATTTAACTAAATGTAAACAATCTTGAGATGTCTATTTAATGAAATATACATTTATATAATGATTTTTACTTACCTTCGAATACAAAATAAAAATATTTAGTTTCATATGAAATTGCATGCCTATTTTTATACTTATTGATTTGTAAAGCATATGTTTCAATAAAAAGATTTATCAAGATTGTTTACATTTAGTTAAGTACCTAAACAAATGGACTATAGTGAAGTAATTTCACAAAAAAATATTTGGGTATAATGGTGGTGAATCATCCTGACATTCAATAAAACATTTAAGAATAGAATTTTATTTTTATAATAAAATTAAAGAAAACATTAATCGGTGTTAATTTTTATTATCATTATGGCTAAGTTTTGAAAAGCAATAATATATATTACGCCATCGGTACAAGAAGAACAATAGGTATATCTAATTGGTCATTGTGTCATAGTTTACATTTAAAGACGCATAATTCGTGTGTGATTTTCCTGTGTATTCAACGGTGAGGTACAATTGGCAGTAGGAACTTATTACGAAAAATATAATGTACTGACCTTAATGTGACAATAATGATATTTGATGTAACTTTAATTGTTAAATCATTGTAGTTAAATAAAAACTACTATTTAATTGACTAAAACACAATACGCACATTAAAGTAGCTCAATATGAAACATCTTTAGAAAAACGTTACAACTTAATTTGATGAGTTATGTTGTTAAAAATAGAACTTAAAATTGGTAATACCAAATAAGACGCGTAAAGTTAAACTAAAAAACAAAGAAATGTGAACTTTATGGGTTCGATTTCGATTATAGAAATTACCTCGTTGCGAAAACTGTTCATGGTGTATGAAGTTTGTATAGTATTAAGTATACTAACATTCCAAGCCAACTCACGCGAAATTCAAATTAAGAGTAATGTTTTTATTTTTCTGAATAAATCGCGCTCTTCTTTTTTGATTGAATTTTACAATGACTTCATTTATTTGTAAGTCAATGACTTCATTACTTATAAAATGTAGGCATTTTGTTCTTGCTTACCTGAGTAATTTTCAGATAAGTTTGTGACGATGCGACCTCTTTTATCGTCATCTTTTCTGGTTCCTGGCCACTTATTTAAGAAATTTTTAATAATTCTGTACAATAGAATAGAATAGAATCGTTTATTTCATGTTATCAAAGTCACAATATTACAATTGGAAATACAATGTCAAGGGATAACTATGATCGTCAGTAATAAAATTATAATAATATTAATGAATATAAAATAAAGTAGTATAACTACTGCTTGTCGAATAAAATAAAATTAAAATTGTTTCAAAAGAAACTCATCGACACTGTACAATTCAATATCCAATAAAAGGATTTTTAGTTGGGTACAAAACGTTTCATCGTTTCTAACACTTTTCAGGTCTGTGGGTAGATGTTCGTAGCATCGGGGACCTATTTATTACCCGCAGATTTCTAGTTGCAAGTTCGGTACGGTGGGCAACGGATTTTAGTGTTCCCGCGTTTCGTAACGCTCGGCCTCCGCCCGTACGTCGCTCATAAGTAGCCAAGTTTTTACGCGCATAAACTTATATCATAAATATATTGTGAGTACATGGTCATTATATTGTATTTCTTAAAAAGGTTTCTGCAGGTCTGACTATTGTTCTTAGTGCACGTTTTTGAAGAATAAATACCCTAATCGACTCAGTTGAATTACCCCACAGTGTGATGCCATAAGACATCAACGGATGAAAATATGCATAATACGTCTGCCTCAATACCACATTGGAGACAAGAGGACGCAGTTTCCTCAGTGCGTATGCAGCACTTCCAAGTTTTTGACATAGAGTTTGTATATGTGACTTCCAGTTCAAATTTGAGTCTAGCGTTAAACCCAGGAATTTGCAGGTGTTACATAATGGAATAATGGAGGTGATAATTGGTTTTGTTATAGAATTTCTTCCTGAGAACAACATAAGGTTTAACTTCGATTCGTTAAGAATAAGTCCATTCGCAGAGAACCACTCACACAGCTGCTCATACGTGCAGGCTAATTTTTCTTCCAACTCGTTGTAGGTTTTAGCACACACTATAAAGGTTGTATCGTCGTAAATGTAATTCTTTTTCTTCGCCATTTGCTTGAAATATTATTTAATATTTCACGATGATGTACTCTAATTTAGCTTAAAGAATAAAAATTGCCAACGAAACTAGGTAGAGAAAGCTAACCTGAAAATTACCCATACAGTTCTTAAATGTTAATACATCTACTAAAGTAGAGTATATGCTTTCTCTTCTTTATTAAGTATGCCGTATTAATTTGGGTCGTTATTGAACGGACATTTTGATTAACCTACAAGTGAAATGATATGACTGTAAATATTGAAAACAGCTGTTTCAATATAACGATGTATGTTCATGATGTTCCAATGTAAGTAATTGACTTGATATTCGTACTATTCAAAGCGCAGTGCAATGTCAAGCTACTTTAACACTTAAAATATGTATTACTAAACGTTATTTAATACTGAAAATTAAGCTAATTTTTTTTATGATACTCGTAACAAGTGACGGGACGAGACATGTCGTGCACCTGGTAGTAAAGCGTCATGCCTGTCATAACAGTTTCAGAGCCTTAAATCTCAATAATCTGAGGGTCGTATTCTAGAACACTACTCAATACTCAAGTCAGGACTTGAGTATTGCAGTGAGCACTGAAAATCATACTCAAGTCCTTGCCATTAGGTTCATATTTCCAATGCTTGAAATCATACTCAAGTCTGCTCAAATCCTGACTGTAGCATTGAGTAGAGTTCTAGAATACGACCCTAAGAGGTACTGCCACTGCACCCGTCACCCTGAGTATATCTCAGTTGACAAGTCTCATGTGCCTGTAGTTTCGCTAGCACCCTTACCCGTCAAAACCGAAACGCAGTAATGCTCGCAATACTGCTGGGCGGCAAAATTAAGTAAACTGGCAGTACTTCCCTGGATGAACTCTTACACAAGGAGCTCTACTGCTAATACAAGTAATTTTATGATGTAAAGAAAAAACAAATTACATATATACTTACTTACTTTGTGGCGTAATAACCCAAAGTAAGCCTCTAGGTCCTCTGGGACTGGTATTTTCAATCTCGAGAGTATATAGAGTTTTGAGACTTCAGCTACTTAATTAACGGTATTAATAAATCTATTAAACCCACAATAGTTTCTTATTTTGTTTACATGGGCTTGGCAACATTGTACAGTGGAGCTTAGTATAATCTGTGAAGATTGAAGAACACTAATAATAAAATCAAGACCTCTATTTGTAACTATATAAACGCCCTTTGTTTCTTACAAGCCCACTATAAAAATGAAAAATTTTTTTCTTAGGTAATTTTTTATTTTATGGTTTAAGTTAATAAAATACATACAAATTGAACAAAATATCATGTTTTAACTACCTAAATGACTTGCCTTAAGTATGAAAACCTAAGAAATGTATATTTGTTTTTTCAAACAAACCAACGTTTCGGGCCCTTACATAGTCACAGACCTTGAAATATGCGCGATTTAGATCCGAAAAAATAGTTTTATTTGTAATATGAGTAACAATCGCGAAAACATAAGAACTCATTATGGAAGCCTACTTTTGGAATAGTCTCGAAAGTTCCGTTTTTCCCGAAATTTTCGGGACGACACCGAGTCTCGATATATTTTTCCCGTGACGCGGAAACGCAGCGAGATTGAAAGTCTTAGGCCATAAATGCCAAATTTCCCTTCGACTTATGTAAGTAACACTATATTGTGTAGTAGGAAAACATGTCACGACTATACCAAACCATTTCCACATACAGTTATTGTAAATCTATAAAGGGTGAAGAGAGTAATTCCACCCATTAACACGTACAACTTTTGTTATAAGGGCCCCCATTGTATAAGAATGCGTTAGTTTATGCTAAATGTCTTGTCCACTCGGCTAAAATACATAGAACAGCTGATTATTTTCCGCGATTTCGAAGGGTTTCGTGTTTTAAATGCCTTCGGGAATAACGTTAACGTAACAGTTAAAGTGACCACCGTGTATGCGTGTTTTTGAACAAAACCTTGCCTTTATAATTGTACTAAGCCTTAGGTAAATCAGACATAATGGTATTGTAGGGCTGTAACTCAATGGCAAGTTAAGGATATCTTTAACTAAAAATCTAAAGGGTAAGTAAGTTCTAAGGGATACTTCCATTGACTTACAATTATATGGACGTCGGGTCCGCGCTAAAAAGTGTCCGCACTTGTAAGGCGCTAAAATCGTATACAGAGCGCGACACTCCGCTTTAGTCTTCATTTGTTCTACTGACAGCGCGATACTGCGATGACATTACAATTTAAATTTCGAATAGGTTGAGTTGGGACATTTTTTTCGTGGTTTTTGTATTAGACCCGTCGTCCATTTATTTGTAAGTCAATGGATACTTCACATTTATTCAGAGCGATGTTTACAACAGCATTTTTAGCACCCTCTGCTTATAATAACTTTTAAATTTGTTCTGTCATCCAAATATATCCTA
Organism: Hyposmocoma kahamanoa; assembly: GCF_003589595.1. Lineage (NCBI taxonomy): Eukaryota > Metazoa > Arthropoda > Insecta > Lepidoptera > Cosmopterigidae > Hyposmocoma > Hyposmocoma kahamanoa. The sequence goes on from NW_020653854.1 coordinate 21,239,396, forward strand.
GAAAATATTGCTATTTACAATTAAGAGTCTATACTACCTCTATTTCGAATTCAAATTTTTTCCCGTACTACTACGGTTAATTTTGCAAGGGTCGAATAGTACGGCCACTGGCGTTATTTCAGAATATTTTTTTTTCAAACGAAATGGCCTAATTTCGTTTTGAAAAAAATTACTTAATTAATTACTTATTTGAAAAATGTATATCGTATAGTATATGTGTTTTGTGTGTGTGTGTAAAGTACCTATTCAATACAGCGGTTTCTTTGTAAAACTGAGGTAAGTTTGTGTTTTTTTTCTATCGTGAAAATTTTTAGGAATCGTGTTCTACACCATATAGTAATCAGTGTATATCCTCAATTTTACTATATATTTTTTCCAAAGTGATTGATTCAACACTTTCAACGTTTTGCGGAATCAACCAAAGCAAACCAAAACCAAATTTGTGATAGTAATAGACTCTTAAGGACGCTTGTTTTTTCATATTTTTCATCTTTGTTTGACCGTGACTTTTTTTAAATGTATTTCAAGATAAAAGATAAATAAAATATTTTTATTTTTATTGAATATTACGGTATTTTCACTACCATTATATTCATCTATTTTTGTTCAAATACTCGAGTAGTTTGTTATTATTATTGATACGAATTATATCCGACAAACACAAAGAAAAATTAATTCGACCCGTCTGGACTCGGATCAATACAAAGACCCGCAAGAAGCACATAAAAAAATTTGTAAGATCTGCTGGCTCGATCCATGGCTCATTTGTAATAGCTGTGGCCACGTTAAGGCAACAGTCGCTAGTTCCAGTCCAGTCGAGTCGAAGGTATTTATTCTATATTTATATATTTGTTTTTGGGCGCACGTCGTCAATCCTTGGGTACCTGAGTATGGAAAGAGACGGCGTGGATGGCTAAGAAGGCGTTAGCGGGACGATCTTGATGGGTTTGAGAGGGAGCGGTGGGAGATCACCAAAGACAGGGAGAAATGGAGCATTTTGGGGGAGACCTGTGCCCAGCAGTGGGACATAATAGGTTAATAAAAATATTAAAAACATATTTGTCTTTGTTGGATCTTCGTATCAATAATGATAAATAAAATAGCTAAATACCGCACTTGAAGATAAACAATTCTCTCAGTTCACTATACTAGAACAGGATTAGAAATCCGAATGGATCATAATATTTATAATAGGGGTTAAAGTATGAAATTGCCGATTTGTACTGAAAATCT
>NW_020653854.1:21241028-21277466 GCF_003589595.1 Hyposmocoma kahamanoa
AGAACCTATTGCAATAAAACGGCAATTTCATACTTTAACCCCTAATAATTCAAAAGTATATCGTGTATAATATTTCCTGTACATATCTGTACTAACCAGTCTTTTTTTTACAAGAAGTCGTATTTGACAATTTAAATTAATTAAAACGTATAAAACACTAGAATTCCACAATTTACTGTCTGAAGTAGACGTGTTATTATTTTGCAATAGTCTGGATCACGTTTCGCCGAACCATGATTCATCATTCGCAAAAACTTTGTTAGGTGTACCTAACACGAATGATGATAATTACGTTATATTACAGGCATGCGCAGACAATAGTTTCGAATTACTTTTTGCTTTAGCCGTGTTTCGATGCTCTCGGGCAGAAGATTTATTTCTGCAAATTATCGACTTGGGACAATGTCTACCTAAATTGAATGTGTCTCTTGATGTCACGCTTAACAAGAGGCATTAACGGTAGGATTACTATACGGTGTGAATACACGATTCCTTAAAATTTTCACGATAGTAGAAAAACAGAAACTTACCTCGAAATTGTACGAGAAAATCGCTGTATTCAATAGGTACGGTATGATTTTTTAATATCAACTGAAGTATACAGAACACGTGTACATTTATACTATACGATATACATTTTTCAAATGGCTTTAGTTTCGTTTGTAAAAAAATTAATTCTGAAATAAAGCCTATGTCCCTGCCGCTCAACTCAAGCAAAACAAACCGTATCAGAACGGGATAAAATGGGATTTGAGCAGAGTAAATTATTAACACAAATTAGAAAATCAAATATTTAATTTTATTAGGGGTGTTTTCGTTTTTGTAGTGGGCATGTATGAACCAAATGGCGTTTAATGTAGTTCCAAATAGGGAGGACCTCAGTTTATTAAAATCGTTCTTCAATCTCCACAGATTATACTAAACTCCACTCTATAATATCACCAAGTCCATGTAACCTGAATGACTGTTGGATTAGAAGATTTGTTAATACTTTCTAATTAAGTGACTGAATTCTTAACAGGCTCGATATTCCTGAGACCGTAAACATCCAAAAAAATGCCAAAAAAATCGTTGAGATTCGCAAAATTTTCGAGACCGGGGCTCTATAATATAATGTAATTAAAGCTCTAATATGTACAGTCAAGTGAGCATGAAGCTTGACACTTTAATTGGTTGATTTAACTGAAATAAAACTAAAAATGGAAGCAAATGAATTTGCTACTCCGTGAACTCAATAGAGGTTAAATCGTGCAGAATAGCTACTCTTATGTTGAATATTTTTTCGTAGTTAATTTTCCCATTGCCTAAAATTAATAAAATAGATAACACAAAGGCAACTATAGTCACAGATATCACCACCAAAAATATACCTGACACATGTCTTGCCTCTCTACGAAGCATCCTCAAGCGTAGTTGATTGTTCAACACTCGACCGACGAATGAACTTACTCAGAGCGTTGGTCATATTTCCCCCGTTACCTCCACTATTATCATAAACAAATTTGAAAATACCCGCAATAACGGTGATGACGCAACATTTAATTATTCATTTATTACACATCCCCTATATATTTAACTATATCCAAGTGTTCTAAAACACCCAGACGTGGTCCTTTTTCCCAAAAAATGTGAGATTTAGTGAGAATGGGAGTCTGGTAAAATATGATTAGTTTCTAATAAATGTTTACTTGTATAATAATAAATGTTGAACTTCGAAGAAACATGCACTTTAAATCTAGTTGTAAAGTTACGGACTGTTTGGCCTATTTATACACTTTCAGTCTGTTACATACGATACAGGTACCTAAGCTTTTAAGCTCCTAATTTCTTTCCACCATCCATTCTTTCCTTGCCATTGCAAAGTCTAGAGCGCGAAGTGTTTTTTGTCTTAAAAGCAACATTTATTTTATTGGACTTCAAAATATGTTGTTGACTGTCCGCCTATGTTTCTTTTGAAGTAAGCTATTAATGTTTCAATATTTAGAAGCTAATTGCTTACTTACTTATGAATAAAACAGTCTTTAAAAAAAAGGTTCACAGGTCACCCGGTCAAAGGCCACGATGATTCGGTCATGACAATAAATATAATAAAAATTAAGACCAATTTCACTCTGACATTGATGTTATTCAATTTTAATGTTACCGTTCGAAGCATCAAACATCAGTAAAGTTAATAGAATATTAATCATAGTTCGAATAATTTGGGATTAAACATTAATTTGAAATGTCACGAATAGGTAGATATTAGGAAAAGAAAAACGAAATTTTCGATATAAATAGAGGACATGCTAAAACCTTACCCAAGAGCTGTATGTAATAATATAATAAATAAAATACATTGTTATTTATATTATACGAGCTCTTAGCTTAGTTAGCTCTTTCTTAGCTGTGCATAAGATGGCCTTCAGGCGAAATAGAATAGAATAGAATAGAATAGACATTTATTGCAACGCCACAACACATAGATACAAAAAAAAATAAAAATATTGATACCACTTAGACAAGCAAAACAAAACAAAAAGACGTAATTAACAAAATTAAAATAAAATAAGACAATAACAAACAAAGAGCAAAACAGAAAAATACTAAATATAACAACTACAAATGTTGTACTGTCATGTGTGCGGTTGTGGCGTACACAAAAGGACTTCATTCAGCTTATGCCACAGTCGCAATTGACTGTGGCGCTGGTTTTCAATGAGCCCTGAGCTGAGATGAGTGACGGACGTGTGTGTCGCAAAATAAAATAAACTGAAATGAACTGATTAAATAATTGATAAATGATATCGTGGTTGCATGCTCTTTGACACTGTGAGTAGACGCGGAGAAATTAATTACACAATAATTAAACGTATACCTTTTAGACATGAAATATATTCTTTTACTGTAAAATAAACTCATAGTCCCCTGACGTATTTATTACGGAACACAGCAGAGAAAGTTTTCAATGAAATACTCTAATAACAATTGAATGAAACGATTCTTCCGTGGATGTAGTAGCAGCAGAGCTACTTGTGGAAGAATTCGTTCTGGATAGTATTGCTACCTTACCTATTTCTGCCGTCAAACAGTAATGTGAGCATTGCTGTGTTACGGATTTGAAGGGTAGGTATTGGTGAAATTACACCCTTAGGTATTGGTGAAATTACAGGCACATGGGACTTATTAACTTATATCGACGGGCAGTGGCGGTGCTCCTCAGATCTTCGTGATTTAAAGCACTGAGTGACACTGATTTGTTATGGACAGGCGTGTCGCTTACCACCAGGCGCACTACTTGTTCGTCCCTTCACTTGGTATTATAAAAAAAAAGATGAACGTAGTAAAAAATATAAATTTGGAGGAACTTTCTGATTTTTCTTATCTTGCGAAATTTGGGGCCAGCGCAATCCCGGCGGAGGCAAAACTGAGGATATTTTATCAATGTATATTTTATGCTATTACTGTTGAAGTAAGGTACTTATACATTTGCTATGAGAAATTTGCTATAATATGCTCTGAGACGCAGTGAGAAATGCACATAGATATAGAAATGCACCGCGATATCGCGATACTCCGAGACCGGTCTCGGCCGTTCACTACCGGTATCTTCTGTTTTCATTGTAAATTATAAAAACAAGTTGAATCTGTATTTTTAGTTTTAATATGGAAAAACTGATTTTTCGTGTAGTCGAAATACGTTAAAACGTTTATTTTGGCTTACTCAATCACGTACCTTTACAGCTACCAGATTGGCATTTCAACTCAAGTTCGAATTCTGTCATTTTGAAGGTGATGAAAAACGAAAGAATTTTTCTTTCTGTTCGATCTTTGTGTTAATAATGATCAAGAATCTATACAACCTCAAATGGCTTTGGTTGATTCCGCGTAACAGTGAAAGTGTTTCAATCAATCACTTTGGAAAAAATATATTAAATAAACAAAAATTATAATATAATTAAATATAATATAAATATAATTAAAAAATATAATTTTTATTAATATTAACTGAACTAAACAGAACACGTCGAGTATACGACATACATACATTTTTCAAATGGCTTTAAATTCGTTTGTAAAAAAATAAATTCTGCTATAAAGCCAATGATCCTGCCGCTCGACTCAAGCTAAATTAACCGTATTAGGTAGTACGAAAAAAAATTTTAATTCGAACTAAGTTAGTATCGACTATTAAACCCTTGGCCGACAGAAACTGGACATGGGCATAACAACAATTTTTACCGCAAGAGGATAAATAATTATAGAACGCATACGAGACAAATATTCATTTTTGTATGTAGACAATCAAAAGTATAGATCAGATGATATCACTAAATAAGTGTAAAAAGATCTTGTTAGAAATCTTGATCTGTTCACGGTGACTGCACGCAATATTGATGGCAAATGAGATAATAGACTACGAGTATAATATAATAGGCTAGGTAATTCTATATACAAGTGAGGGTCAGCTCTAAATATAAAATTTGAAAAATGATTTATGTTTGTTTTTAGTATTAGCTACCCAAGTCAGTACGATTTGAACTTGTGTTTTGTTTAACTCGTGTTACTCTCATTTTTATTATTTGTAACGTGTTCGGACGGAACCTGTCAGGGTACGGTTATTTGCACAGGTTAGTTTTGATATATGTTGGGTGGTTTCAATTTGTTTTATATGAGCCAACAAATAGTGCCGCGAAGATTTTATACACATGTTTCATTAGTTTTTGATGGACACGTGTTTTTTGATGAATTCTAATGAGGCTGACTAGTTCAATAATGATCAAAACCCATAAATAAATCAAGCGTTTAAAAAATTGTGACTTTTGGGCTGTGGAATGTATAACAATGAGCAACAATCAGTTCTAACTACGTAACAAAGAGTCATAACTGTATAAATTTAGCGTAAAATATCGCGACAAAATTAATTCTGACTGTTTGTGAGTGCAATAAATTTTCGCGAATATATTTTTTATTTAAATAATATAGTCGGCCTAAAGATGTTCTTCTTCTTCTTAAAGTGCCTCTTCAATCAAGAAAGTTGGCCGTCAGCTTCCTGTATTTGTCTATGAGCAGCCAACCGGAACAGCTGTTCGACTGAGGCAATGCCAGACCACTCCCGGATTATCTTTCTTCGCCCAGCGCGCCTCTTTCCCTGCATTTTGCCCATCATTATCAACTGTACTAGCGTGTATATATCGTTCCTGATCACGTGACCAAGATAATCTTGCTCCTTTTGATAGATGGCATCATTTTCGCTCTGAAGCACGGTTTCGTTCGCAACATTCGACTGTAGCCTCAACCTCATCTTTTGTAGTGTCTTCTTTTAAGGTTCACGTTTCGCAGCCGTGCATGACGATAGGCCAGATGTAACATAAAAGTAGCCTGTCTCGGGGCTTTATGTTCAGTTTGTGACAGCACAGAACTTTCCTCATTTTGTTAAAAGAGGCTCGAACAATTTCTATCTGGGTCTTGATCTTTGATCAGATTCCCATGCTTCAATAACCAAGCCCCCAAATACTTGTACTGTCGTTTTCGCTATAGTCGCTTCACAGCTAATGACTAAAGACGTAGAGGAGAAAAAGTCCCAGCAGTGGTCGTATATCGGCTAATACAGGAAATATGACTATAGCATACTAAAAATTATATGATAAAGTAAATGTAATAATAACTCCACGTTCCGTAAAAAGACTCGAAAACAAAACAAACAAAACATGCAAAAGTGTCCAAAAAGTTATGTCTACTCAACTTTCAGCAATTGACTCATCGGACAGGAAAGGGAGCGGTGAATGACGTCACATTCCCCGGAGTATTATTACATATGACCAGAGATGGGCAAGTGCCCAGGTTTTAACCGGCACTTTATTAATGCCGGGTTAAAGTCGCATCAAAACTCATTAATACCCTAAATAGTAAAAACCATACATCAATGGTAAAAACTACGTATTTAAACTAAATATTTATTAAATGGAATTTTGTTCTTGAATGATATTATTACAAAATGTTTATTGCTGTCTGATCTAAAAGCTCAACATTTGGCTTTCTATTGAATCGGTGCACTTGAAAATCGCATGGAAATAATTCGATACAAAAAATCGTTAGATCGTATACACTTGAATCGATTTTCTAAAAAATCGAAGCATGATGTGCACCTTAGTAGTGAGAATCCACAGGATTGCAAGGTGAATATTGTGTGAAGTTCTATTTTCCTCTAAAACAGATTTTGTACATCGAATTTTGTAATAAGTATGGAATTATTCCGTAATCCATATTCACCGTTTCTGTCCACGATTTTGAACAGAAATTAATTAAAATCCGCAGCTTTGGGTAAAAACCTAGTTTGATTGGGTTTTAAGCCACTGCCCATCTTCGTTTATGACCCGTGACCGCTCGCCACCGTCACCCTGAATATTATGTTGGCTCTGGGTATTATTATATGACTACTTTTATGTACGTATTTGTTTCATAACAGCTCTATAAAGAGCTAGGGGAGTGGAAGTAAGGTTCAATTTACATTACCGCGGAACTGAATTTTTGTAACCATAGCATAATGAACTTTTTGTCAATATTCGCCGGAAGTAGTGATGTAACTTGAGAAAAAAAACAAAAATATTGTTTTATTCATTTTTAAAAAAAAAAAGCACAGCGCGCTCATTTTTTTTTTAATTGATTTTTTTCATCAAAAATTTAATTTAATACTGAAATTAATAAGACACTATGATTATTTTACTTTATGAATACTGTAAATATGAATTTCCAATTTAATAGTCCCTTGACACTCAAGAACAACAAAGAGTTCGTTGCACTGCACTCAATTTGATGAAATTGTAAACTAAATAATGATTGGGTATTTCTTATTGGGGAATTACGCTAATCGGAAGACACAGTTTTTTGGCTCGTATCTAGTTTGTACGTTACACAATTGTTATAAAATTTATTATGGTATGGTTACGCCAAACCGCTTCCATTCCTTTCCGCTGCCATGTAAATTGAGCCTAAGAGCTTAATGGACATAACATTACAATGGAAGTTGCCTCGTATCACTGTATACATACTGGACAAAATATCTAACCAATTAGTTACAAACATTCGTACTTCTCACTCTCTAATTCAGAATTTGTAGAAAAACAATAACCCCAAAACGAAACACGCCTTTGGTATATATAATGATGGGACCACATCTTCAAAATTACAATTTTTCAGGAGAAAGGTTTAATAATAATGATAAAGCATTTTGGAATCTTCTCAACAGTGTTAGTAACAATTTCTCTTAGGACTAATGTTAGTAGGCTGTTAAATAATTTTTATCCTGGTTTGGAGCTGCATCACACCATTGCATTGGCTCTAACTTTGGGGTATCTATAAACACAATTAGGATTCCGCTGGTGTTACCGCAGAGGCGAGTTAACAAGGAGCCACAGCAGGAGTTTAAAGGTTCTACGAATTAAATTAATCGATAACTTTTTGTGTTTAAATAGGAGAGTTAAAAAAATTTCACATAACGTCGTCTTAGGACGCGTTCCCATTATGACTTAACGTTTTATTTATCGTTTGTCGTCTAGCCCGTTCCCATATCACGACTGTCTATCGTGACTGTGTCGTGGATATTTATTTTATCGTTGAACGCTATCGTGTCTAGCTGTTCTAGATCGTGACGACCGACAATTTATCGGTTCACGGCAGCGGCCTTGTCGTTTGGACGACAGAATCATTTGAAGCTGCAATTATCTGTCGTCACATTTTTATAGTGACGTTTTATTTATCGTCAGACAATTATCGTTCTAGCTCTTTCCATTATCACGACAGTCTACCGTCGTAACGTCAAAAAAGTCGTGAACGACAGGTAATCATGTTGTTCTATATGTGAACAACTTCATTTAAATATACAAACCACGATACTTAAAATTGCGCGACTATCTGTCGTCACGATATAATGGGAACGCGCCCTCAAAGTTAAGCCCTATTATGTGATTTCTATGTAATTATTCAGGACGAAGATAAAAATGTAGTGTAAAATGTAGTAAACGCAATAATGTTTGTAGTTAGCATTATAATCAGTTAAATTATACCTCTTTCAGATTCTATATTACTTTAATAATATATTTGAGCAAGAACTTTATAACTATTTCTTCAACAATTATCATTAAAAACTAACTATATGAAAACGCGTATGCGAGGTGTTCACTCTAAAGCAACAATATACATAACATATCCCATGTAGTTCGTATTATTTTTATGACTTTCATAATGATAAATGCACTTTCGACCTATGATCACATGTGGTTTTATTACACCAAGGGTACGAGATCTGGTTATTGCACCGGTGTCTGTACAAGCACAAATTATATGAGATGATCAAAAAAGCATTATCATTCTATCGCTCACCGCTGCTACGGGCACTAAAAAGCGATTACGTAACTTTGTACCATCGCGTCTGTTACTTCAAAATAGGCACCCAAAACATACAACCTCATCGCCCTGGCTACTATACATTGGTGCGATGATAATAAATATCAGATAAATAAATATTACACAACATCGCATACATTCTTCTGATCCCAAAGTAAGTAACTAAAGCACTTGTGTTATGGAAATCGAAAACAACGACAGTACCACAAACACCCAGACCCGAGACAATAATATAAAACAGTTAGTTTTCTAAATTAACCAGGCTGGGAATCGACACCGGGACCTCAGACAAGCCAAGCCACTCGACCACGGATGCTGGCAATGTAGAAAAGTAACTGATGTAATGTTTCTTGATGTTCTCCAAGTTAAGCAATTCAGACATCAATAGAATTATAATTTTACTAGTTTTGTTTTTATTTGTATTTATATTTATATTCTTACTGGGTGTGGTAGCCTAGAAACAACGGTTGCTTCTTAGAGGTCAACGATTCGAATTCATGTAGCAGCATGTAGGTATGTCTTTAATTTCTATACTATGAACATTTGTGAACGCTTAACGGTTAAATGAAAACATCTTGATGAAGAAGAAGGTTTACAGTCTTTAGAAAACGTGTTCACGTGCTCAACTAGCATTGCGTCAGCGTGTAGTGGAACGTATAGGTTGATAATAAAGCCTTGTCCAGAGAAGGAATATACTCCTTTAAGGAAATTGTACCTAATATTGACTTTATTGATTATTATGGTGTTTTACTACCATGATGTCCATATATTTTTTGTGACATTACTGAGTACCTACTATACAAAGATCGAACACAAAGAGAAATTCCTTTGATCTAACAGGACTTGAACCTGAGGCAACTCCTGTACCTACTGAACTCCTATAATAGAGTCCTTACGAATTGCTGCTTGTCTTTGGTTTTTAGCGTCACCTGTGAAAAATCTACGAAAGCTTTTCTTTACTCAATCACGTACTTTTACAGCTACCAGATTGGCATTCCGACTCAGGTTCGAATCCTGTCAGTTTGAAGGTGATGATGAGAAGATCGTTGAAAAACGAAAGAATTTTTCTTTCTGTTCGATCTTTGTGTTAATAATGAGAATCTATTCTAATCTAATTCTATCTACACAACCTCAAATGGATTTGATTGTTTCCGCATAACAGCGAAAGTGTTGAATCAACCACTTTGGAAAAAACATATAATAAAATTGAGGATACACTATACGGCGTGAAAAGACGATTCCTAAAAATTTTCGTGATAAAAAAAAACACAAACTTATCTCTAAATTTTACAAGAACCGCTGTATTCAATAAGTACTTTACATATACCAATGTTTTTTTTATATCAACTGAACTAAATAGAACACGTATAGTATACGATATACATTTTTCAAATGGTTTTAATTTCGTTTGTAAAAAAATAAATTCTGAAAAATAAATAAAAATAATACAAAGTACTAATAAAAAATTTTTATTAGAACTTTGTAAGTCAATGTTAGTACGGGAAAAATTTGAATTCCAGCCGAGTAGTTTCGACTCTTAAGTTACACATAGTTTTAAAAACTATGACATCAAACATTATTATCAATTCACGTTGCAAATAGTCACTGTCATGGTCAACAAATTGTCAAACTTACCCGCTGTGCAATTCGTTGGTCCGAATCGAAACCTTGGCCATGACTTTGGGATAAAGCTGCACTCGTTGCGTCTATGCCTTTGTATACTTTTTTGTTTTGCTTTTTTGTGTTACCAACCGAAGGAGGAAATGAGTTGTCGAGCGTCAACGACCTCACGAGCGCCTATTACATGCCATCGTCTTATAATGGTTTTCAACACCAGTTATTTGTCTGGCTTTTGAATAATTTTATGAATTGGTTAGTCACATTTCGTTTTATTGTTACACTAGTGCATAATTAGTACCCTGGGTATGATAAAGTCACATGTAATCATACATCGAAGGTGCTTTTATCACATGAGAGTCATAAAAATGATGCTAACTACATTATGGATACGTGACAATAACAAATTATGGACACGTGAAATTTTATAATTCTCCTATTTAAGTTTGAGGCTTTTGTGATATGGATTTACCGCCGTATTTTGAAAAACTCATGGCTTGACCGGGTTACAAATGTAGAAGTACTCAATAAACTAAAAAACAGTGGAGCTCATGAGCTCAGGAAGATGTCGTACTCTGGCCATGTCATGAGGAACAATAAGCACAAATCACTCCAGCTCATCATTCAAGGCAAAACTACTGGAAAACGAAATTTTCCTGGTTGAAAAATTTGAGGGAATGGTTCGGCTGCAATACCACCTGCCATGATCTTGTCCAACCTCCGATAGAAGAGGAACCCTAAGAAGAAGAAGAAGGTTTAAAAAGTTATAGACTAATCTATCTATAATATGATCTTTCGTATAATCTTCAAACCTCTCTCCTGAAAAGTTGTCATTTCTCAGATGTAGCTCTGTTACACCAATGGTATAAATTAGTGGTCTATCTGTAATTTCATTCGGTAATTCATAAATTGATTTGTGCAATTAAATTTCGAGCTATAACGTTTATTGTCTAATGGCAACCATATCCTTTCATATATGTGAAAATAACTGAAAATCGTCTCTGGAACTTAATGGCTTTATTTGGGATTTAGGTTTTAGAGGAAGCGGAAGAACCCTTATTAAAAATAGTCCCGACTATTTTTTATTAAGGACATGGTGAAGACGTAAAGTGACACGTGGATAATGAGACAGAGAGAAAGGAAACGATTAGAAGCATTATGATGTTGTGCTGGAGAAGAATGAACGGAATCAGTTTAACAGGAACAAATGCATGACAGAAAGAAAATGACGTGTTAAGAATAGTGCAGGAACAAGGAATCTTATAAAAGACAATAGACGACGACGGAAAGAAGTTTGGGCATCCGATACAACACGGCAGTATTTAAGAAGGGGAGAATGGCCTCCGTGGTCGCGTGGTTTGCACACCAGTTTTCATGGTGTTACCATCTCTGAGGTACTGGGTTCGAACGCCGGCTAGAAAACTAACTATATTATCTCTGGTCTGGGTGTTTGTGGTACCGTCGATGTGTCCGATTTCCATAACACAAATGCTTTAATTGCTTACTTTAGGATCCGAGCAACATATTATGGTGTAAAATTTATTATACTTATTACAACTCATCTGGATCCTAAAGTCAAACTGTGTACAGTTTTGTACGACTATGCAATAAATACATATGAAAATTATATCCTTTTTAAATTTTGAAATATAAATTAAAAAAGGGAGGACCTTTAAGAATTATTTATTGTTATTTTAATCAAATGAGAGAAGAAGTCAAACCATGTGAAGAGCTTAAAGTTAGGGTGGTGAACTGAGATGGCAGAACAAAAACCTATCATACCTAGCATATAAGAAGACGTAAGACAGCATCATTTACTAAAGCACAAGTTACTAAACACAAGCTTTCACCTTCGTCATATTATAAGTTTTGATTTTACTATGACATTTCATGGCCGTTATTCATATCAAAATTATTTATACTTTCAACATAAACAACACTCATCTGAAATTTAATCATGTAACGAGCGTAGTTCTTAGTAAATAAAATAATGGTAATAGAATTTTAATTACCACTGCGGAGATGGGATCATTATGAGTTATTATAATGCAGTCGTTATAGCTGTCTTATTTCATATTTCCGTTCCGTCGAAAAAGATGAGTAGTAATTCATGTTTAACTTATTTTTTGATTGAGGAAGGCTTAATGTTTGCTTTTAACGAAGGTACAAACACTCAGTAAGTAATGCAATTTAGACTTTATAAATCGTTCCTTTCGAACTTTTTAAATGAGCGTAGTTTGTTGCACAAACCTATTCCAGTGCGGTGGGCGGGAAATAAGCTTTATTGGAATAAAATTTAAGACGAAGTCATTATGTACTAATTATTTATTTTAGTAGCAGTAGAGCTCCTTGTGAAAGCCTTCGCCCGGGGAACTACTGCCACCTTACTTATTTATGTCGCCAAGCGGTAATATGAGCCTGAAAACGTTTTCATTTTGAAAGGTAAGGGCGCTGATGGAATTACAGGCACATGGCACTTGTCAATTTATGTCAATTCTCCTCAGACCCTTTGCGATTTGAAGCTCTGAGTGGCACTGCAACTGCTTACCACCAAACGCACGACTAGTTCGTCTAGTCACTTGTTATCATTAAAAAAAAGTAGTGCAAGTATTTCTTCATTGGCTCATTGTACACCCCTCAACTCCTCTATACTTAGAAATACATATAATCTTGCCGCTACATGGATTCGGCCTCTGAATTGAGCGACTACCGTTCTCCAATCGGTCTATTACGACTAATATAATGTATTTAATTACTTACTTAATGAGCGTTATTCTAATATCTGAATAAGTGAAGAAATGAAGAAAGTGAAGAAAGAAGAAAATCTTGTTTTTAAGAATTACAATCGACAGTCGACGTGATTGGTTTTTTTAATCATAAAAAAAATATCAACTTAGTGACGGGACGAACAAGTCGTAAGCGACACGCCTGTCCATAGCAGTTGCAGTGCCACTCAGAGCTTGAAATTCCAAGGATTTGAGGGGTCATTTTACAGAGATCATTTTATCTCTAGGTGTACAAGCGATATTCATATTTTCTCTGATTAGAATCGAACTTAGTGCACAAGCGACATCAGCTTCCTGATTTTGATTCAAATTGGAATCAGGTGGGTTTCTGATTCCTACTATATCTTTCTAATTTGTGAGTTAAATCAACTATTGTTCCGATTAGAAATGTCAAAAGTTTCCGATCGGGAGAGGCAATCAAAATCAAGCTGCTGATGTGGGTCCGAGTTTGCAAATGCGCTAAGACATAAGTTGACAAGACCCATGTGGTTGTAATTTCTCCAGCACCCTTACCTTCAAAGCCGGAACGCAGTAATACTTACATTACCGCTTGGCGGCACAAATAGGTAAGGTGGCAGTACTTCCCTGAACTCTTTCACTTGAACCTCTACTGCTACTACATATATATTTATTCAAATCTAAATCGCGTATGTTTTTTCAAACAAACCAACAACGTTACGGGCTCTTCATAGGTCCCATGGTCAGCCGCGAACGTAACTGTGTACGAAAAACAAATACGCCATTCAAATCCGAATAAAATTCAAAATAGAATATCCCCTGTATTAATATAGAATGTTCAAAAGCTTACTTGCCATCTACATGTCTATTGCACAGAAGACAGTACAATGTTTCAGAAGTAACGCAAAACTTAACGTTATGAAAATGAAGAAAATCAAAGAAGTGCACCATTGAACAAAAACCATGTCGTCAATGTATCAAATGAGTCGCCCATTCATTGTTCGTACCTTGTCGACCGTAACGAAAATGAGAATGTCAATCTCATTTGCTATAAATAGTTCATGTGTTAGTACCTACAAATAATATTTTTTTTAAGTAGCAGTAGAACTCCTTGTGAAAGTGAAGGTCGTCGAGGGTAGTACTGCCATTTTACCTATTTCTGGCGCCAAGCAGTAATGTCAGCGTGACTGTGTTCCGGTTTTGAAGGGTAAGGGTGTTGGTGAAATTACAGGCACATGGGACTTGTCAACTTACGTCTCAGAGTGACGGGCGTAGTGGTAGTGCCCCTCAGATCTTTGCAATTTAAAGCTCTAAATGACACTGTAACTATTATGGACAGGCGTGTAGCTTACCATCAGGCGCACGACTTGTTCGTCCCGTCACTAGATGTTATAAAAAAAAATATTGTTCACTATAGTATGAAGAGTCGAAGTATATATAAAAAGTATATATATAAACGAGTATGAAGAGAGAGAAAATTCTAAATTCTTATTTCTTATTTAATTGCGGCAAACATCGATTCGCCATCACTTGATCCTGCTTCATCCAAAAATCATTGACTGTAAAAAAGTCTAAAAAAATACAACATACATTTCACGCCCCTTTTCCCATTGGGATAGGTAGAGAGTACTTCCACTTGCTATGATCCTGACACACATCTTTCGCCTCATCAACACGCATCAGTGCTTTCATATACGCTCGTCGGTTAAGGGTCGTTTTTAGTGCCGGTTTTACGGCGGCGCGGCGCATACGGACCTAGAGATAAAATGATGCCTGTGACATATCGGACCGTCATTTCTCGGATTCGGACTGATACAAATCGGACGTAGTGCGCAAATGCTCTTAGTGCGCCGAGCGCCAAGCGAAGTAAACGGGATATTGCTTCCGAGTATCATTTATAATTGCACTATTTGCACCCGAATTTCTGATCATTGCGGAAATATTTTAACTGTTCAAGAATTCCATTTTAATGGCGCGCTCACTAGAGGGCGCTAGGGTACGGATTACAACCGGGCACAACATGGGATAGTGCTGACGCTGTGGTAAGTTCGCCTTGGTCGGCCTTTACCAAACTTGCCCTCTCCAGTTATAATATGGACAAGGACAACGCAATACAAAAGTTTCAAATGAAAATATTTTTCACCCAAACCAAACTTGGTTTGTTTGGAAAAAACAAATACACGCGCCTTAGGTCCATAGAAATAAGTTCATTTAAAATGTATAACAATCGCGAAAACCTAAGCAATCAATGAACAATACAAAAATCTCTTGTTTTCTCTTACAACTCCAGTACAAGGTATGTACATTTGCACAGCATTTTATATTCCTCAAAGTAATCAGCTGACCTTCAAGATCCCTGACAACAAACAATCGTTTGATCTTGCCAATTCGTTACTTTAGTTAGTGGTTCCAAAACTGTTTTATGCCAAACAGTGCCTCTACCACAAGGTTTCTCGCTAGCGATCGCGTAAATTACTTCACAATTATTTTGTATGGCAAATTATACAGCGCCTCTAGCGGTCACAGGAAGAAACAACATTTTGTATGTATATATTTTACGCGGTCACTGGCGTAACGTATAACTGTCACTGTAATCTTATGGTACAGGCACAGAACTCTCAAAATTAAATGTACCATTATTATCTACCCTAATCAGTAATTTTATTAATAATAAATAACGCTCACACTGAACATAGCCCCGCACTCCCCGCACATATTGAAATCCACAATGTAAAAATACAAAGATGAAAACTTATAACTATGAGAACCAAATGTGGACCTTGTTGGGTACAGCAATTTTAGTAGATAGGAGGACCTTTGCTGATACATTCCCTTTTCGAATAGTAAAAATTGAATTTTTTTTTTTAATTGTAAAATTATATCGTAAAAATTATTTGAGCTGTAAGAATCGTATAAATTAAATGCACTGAATAACAAAATTCTCTATATTATTTTATAATCTTAATGTAGTAGAATATAAACGAAATCTATTAAGTATAAAACACCTTTTGTATGTAATTCATAATAATAATATAAATAATAATAAATATATAGTAATGTGAGCAATGCTGCGTTCCGGTTTTGAAGGATAAGGATGCTGATAAAATTGCAGGCTTGTCAACTTATGTCTCATGATGGTAGATGACGATGATTGTCCCATCGCTTATTATCATAAAAAAACTAGCCGGAGTAATGAGTAAATATAGCCGGTCTTGACCCGGCTATATTTACTTAGTTGTATTCTGGCAAAAAAAAACATCGATAGCATTTTTACAATAATGGCTTATCTCAAAAATATCTAATTTCTCAGAAACGTACTTTAAAAAAACAGTCAACGAATCGTGTTTTACACAATATCGTCACGTGATTGTTTCATTTAAACCTATGAAAAGTTGGATGTCTTTAGCATTAGCATAAACTTTTCTAAATTGGTTCTGGACTAGGTACTCTGGGTAGTTCCCTGAAGGAAATCCCTTTGGTCTAGTACTCATAACGAATTTCCGAGTTTGGGACCAGGTGAATGTTATTCTTGCCTGATACATTGTTATTATTATAAATAAGTTAAAATTCGCACCAAGCGTTTCGCTTCCACGTTTATATAGCGAACGTAGCAAGTTTGGAAAATGCTGCTCGAGTAATTGGAGACGAGACAGTTTAAATGCCCTTTATCTTGTTAACTAGATTCAATCTAATAGTTAATTTCGTGGGCGGACAAAATTTTTGTACAATTAAACGCCTACCTACTGATTGAAATGAACGACATGGGAACCTTACTGGGTTAATTTATTTACTCAAACTTGATTACGAATTGAGTAATTTGTAAATTTAATCGTGGTACATTTGTTATTCCTTATAAGGCTTGTTAGTCTCTTATATGGTTAAATAAATATCCATTGCTGTCTTATTTATTTACATGCGAACACGGAAATATATGTCATTCAATGAATAACATTATTTCATTGTTGTTTAGGTAATCAGGGTATTTTTTGGGCATATAGGAGTATAATGAAAATGAAGTAAAATTGCTTTACAGCTCTGGGAAGAAAGAGAGGCATGCATAAAAATAGTTAAAATGTATTTTTCTTATTAAGTATTTCTTTATGTTAACTGCATGTACATAGGACATTTTACACAGAAAACTTTCATCGTTAGCCATTTAAAACAATCTTATTATTTCTATTTTAACTTAGTAGACAAAAAATTTTAAAAATATTATTGCTAGCTCTTCTTTTTAAACGTTAAAGTAATAATAATGATAATATATTTATTTATACGTTCCACAAACAACATTTGTATTTAACATCGAGTATATAACCAGAAATAGAGACGAAATGTCATTTAATTTGTTTGAAAACTATTCAGCCACATCATTGCTGTGACAACTGCGCTCCGATTGGCTAGCCCGAGTTCGAAACAATTGATGGGTGTCGTCAATGGGCTTCAAATTTAAACTTTTTTAATTTTTTTTAATCAAAATTTTTGTTGGAAAGAGTATAACAAAAAAAGATTCATCAAAATCGGTTCACAAATACGTAACATTACACACATATAAAAGAAAACACAGTCGAGTTGAAGTCGGTTAAAAAATTGTTTCATTTCCAATTTCTATATAAAGTTGGCAAAGAAAGAGACGGGTCAATTAATAGTATGTAGTCGCCATTCATCCACATATATTTACAGCAACAGATTAGACACTTATGGGTTGCTAGCTTTAAAGTTCTTAAAGAAAGGTGTATGTTCTATTTAGATTTTGTACGCACAGTGGTTTCTCCATCCCAGAGAAGACACGTACAGTCAAATAGTGCCTTTTTACAGGCCGTATCCACAACAAGGTCAATACGAACGGCATGGCGAAGTTCAGATTGAGAAGCATTGCCTTCCATTTGTTTTCACTGTAGTATCTGTAATACACATTAGGTATTTTTTAACTAAGACTGTAAGATCGATTGATCAAGTTAATTACGCCCTAACCGTTAAATAGATTAAAATGTATAAAAGTTTGAAGATATCTTTAAAGATTTTTGACGATCGACATGTACAAAAATTAAGATAAGTAGATAGTCGCTACTTCTTGGGGAATTTACTGCACACATCGACACTTAATCGCATTAAGCCGGTCAGAATCAGAATCATCGAGTATATAACCAGAAATAGAGGCGAAATGTCATTTAATTTGTTTGAAAACTATTCTGCCATATCATTACGGTGACAACTGCGCTCCGATTGGCTAGCCCGAGTTCGAAACAATGGACGGGTGTCATTAATGGGTGTCATCAACTGTTTCACTTCAAATCGACCAGTTAACTTGATCGTTGCTATAATGGACGGAAATTGCAAAATTACGTATTTAATATTTAATTACCGATGAAATGTGATTCCGTTTGTTTTGTAATTAGATGTTTGCTGTTTTTCCTACACTACCGAATAGAACAAAGTCAAAGTCAAAGATTATTTATTCCATAGGTAAAATAAATTTACACTTGAAAACATTTAAGCTACTGCCCGTTCACTACGTAGGTATTTAACACTAAGCATAAGTCGAAACTCTGTGCAAACCACCTAGGACTTCGTCTCGCCGAAAACACCCCAATCTTTGTGTCAGAGCAACTAACCGCAAAAGCTTCTCGACTTTACTTCCTTGCGCGTGATCTCGTAAAGTCACGTTCTTACAAATTCTGTTGGACGGCGTATGGAAAGATCTATGTAAGAAGGGAGGAGAACTCCAAAATTATACCAATCAAGAGTGAATCTCAAATTCATGAGCTCTTAAATGAAATATGACTAGTTTTTGTAATTTATCTCTACCTTTGTTGTGTGTATATCGATGTTGCTTACTGTATTTTTTGTTTCTGGCAAATTATAACTACCTACCTTACTAACACAAACAAACAACCACTCTCAAACACACACCCATTTTTGCCTTTCACTTATACAACACATTCACACACAATACATCATTCCACACAACAATTTACTATGATAACTTCTACCAAACTCTACATTTCCATCAAACTCTACCACCCAATAGTAACTGCACAATATAATAATATTTTGATAATAAATGGATAATACACATACTACATTAAACGAAATTGACGAAGTTCACGTTGCAAACTCTATTCAATGCGATATACAGGATCTAACTAAATATATAAATGTAAGTAAAAATGACTTCACTTTAGTTACTCAAAACATAAGAAGTATCTACCGTAACTTTGATGATTTTCAGGCAACGCTTTCTCATCTACCGTTTGACGTGGATGCTCTTATACTAACTGAATGTTGGCTTAGTATGGATAAGCCGATTCCTATCTTAGCTAATTATTCATGTCTTGCAACGAAATATAACATAAATCAGAATAGCGGTGTAGTGACTTACATTAAAAGTAATCTTAAGGCGAATTTGAAGGAAGTGAAACTTGACCAAGCAACTTGCATTCAAATAAATGTTTTTGATCATATTTTTCTATGTATTTATCGCTCACCGGCAAAATCTGATGCGACTAATTTCATTGATTCTCTCAGAAATCATTTAGAAACTTTAAGATCTCACCACAACGTTATAATCACGGGAGATATAAATATTAATCTAATTCCAGTATGTAATGAAATGTCGTATGAACGTAACAACAGGGTTTATTATTTAAATATGCTCTCTATGCATGGTATACTTCCTGGCCATTCCCTTCCGACGAGAGACGGCAGTTGCCTAGATCATTTTATGCTAAAACTTGACCAAAATAAATTGTCTTCTCATATAGCAGTGTTAAATACAACTACAACAGATCATAACACCATTTTCATGAAACTGTCCAAACTTATTCGAAGCAGAAATTGTCTCAAGACAGTAATAAGTATCGATTATGACAAAGCGATCACTACACTTATTGAGAATAATCTGGCAACGCTGCTTTTTAGTGATGATCCTAACTTTGTCGCTGAACAATTGATAAACAAACTTACTGTAACGCTAGAAGAAAATAAACTGATTAGAACTCTACCTAGAAGAAAACGTGTTATTAAGCCATGGGTCACTCCAGGTATGCTTCGCTGTATTAGAAACAGAAACAAAATGCAACTTCAGCTACGTTCCGACCCTTACAATGAAATACTTATAATTACTTACAAGAGATACCGCAATTTTTGCAATAATTTATTAAAGAAATTAAAACACAAGCACGAAAGAGAACAATTAGATAAAAATTCAAAAAACTCGAAGCAACTTTGGAAAACAATAAAAACTATAACTAACTTAAGACCTAAAAAAACATTGAATACTGACTTATTAAATATTAAAACAACACCATACGATTCAGTAGATTGTGTCAATGACTTTTTTGCAAATGTTGGAAGGAACCTTGCTGAAGATATCCTCACAAAAAATATTACCGTTCCAGTTGACAATCTTCCGTCTTTGCCTACACAGCTGTCATCTTTTGTTCTTTTGGAGACTGATCCTCGGGAAGTTGACGATATCCTATCTGGACTTAGATCTGAGAGTGCGCCTGGGTGGGACAACATATCCACTAGGTTCTTAAAAATGTCAAGATCTTTTGTTGTTCCTGTAATAAGTCACCTAACTAATCTTTGTTTTCAAAAAGGAACTTTTCCTGTCTGTCTAAAAAAATCTTTAATTACACCTGTGCATAAGAGTGGGAGCAAAGATGACGTTAACAATTACAGGCCCATCTCAGTGCTACCCGTTATATCTAAAATAATTGAGAAGCTATTAAACAACCGTCTAATTTCTTGCCTCGAGAACTTTAAAATTCTCTCATATTCTCAGTTCGGTTTTAGACGTGGAATGTCCACTGAGGATGCGGTTTCTGTTTTGACGTCGTCTGTGACTAAAGAGCTGGATAAAGGTAGGAAATGTTTAGCGGTGTTTCTTGATCTTAAAAAGGCCTTTGATACTGTTTCACATCCCATTCTTGTGCACAAGCTAGAGTGTATTGGCATTAGAGGTACTCCACTGAACTTACTTAGTGATTACCTACGTGATCGAACTCAGCAAGTGAAAATTGATAATTACACTAGTAAGGACTCAATGATGTCGTTCGGTGTTCCCCAGGGCAGTGTGCTGGGTCCTACGTTATTTTTGATTTACATCAATGATTTGTTGAATATGAATTTAGAAAGTGGCCGCATTATTTCCTATGCGGATGATACCGCAATCGTTTTTGCAGGCGCAACGTGGAACTCGGTCTTTGCAAACGCTGAATCTGCACTCACAAGAGTAACTAATTGGCTCCAACATAATCTTCTTACTTTAAACACTGCTAAATCAAACTACATATGTTTTTCTATAAATAATACATCGCAACCAAGAGATGATCTCTTATTGAGAATTCATCATTGTGACAGTACTGCTTCTAGTAATTGTGCTTGTACTGTTATTGAAAGAGTTTCCTCTTGTAAGTACTTAGGAGTTGTCTTAGATTGGCGCTTGAGTTGGCACCCCCAGGTTGAATTTATGTGCGGAAAAGTAAGAAAATTGACCTGGATTTTTAGGAAATTGAGACATGTAGCTGGTAAAAAACTGATTAAACAAATATACATATCCCTGGCACAGTCGATAATGGGTTATTGTATTTCAATCTGGGGAGGTGCAACAAAATCAAAATTTTTGGAAATCGAAAGAAGTCAGCGCTGTTTACTTAAAGTAATACATTTCAAACCTTTTAGATTCCCTACGGAGGAACTATATAATCTCAGTCAGGTCTTGACAGTAAGAAAACTGTATATCTTGTCAACAATTTTAAGATTGCACAAGTCTCTACCATTTTTCTCTGATGCAATGACAAGAAGGCGAAAAGACACAGTTGCTAATGTACAGGAAATTAGAACTACTTTTGCACAAAGACAGTACACTTCGCAATCAGCATTTATATATAACAAATTAAATAAACAATTAAATATCTTCGAATTAACTTCACGGAAATGTAAAGAAAATTTAGTAAAATGGCTCGAAACAATCAATTATAATGACACAGAAGCTCTTCTGCAGCATATTTATTAGCTTATAGGCGACACGATTTATATATAAAAGCACGTTAGAACAATTAATAATTATTTCCATACACAGTTATCATACACTACAGCCGCACGCGCGCACACACACACACACACACACCACACTTTCCCAAAACACACACACATACATTTAGGTTAAGGTAGGTAAATGCCAACTATTCTTAAGTTTTCTTGATTTTTGTTTGTGTACATAGTCTATAGCATAAGTATGCATGAGTTAAGGAAGAGCGGGACCTCCTGACACAGGTATTTATTTACTTAATAGGATGGTCCCTACCTTTGTTTGTATTAATGCCGACTGTACAATGAATAAACATTTTTGAATTTTTTTTTTGAATTTTTTGAACTACGCTGACCTCCCTGAGAAGAACGAGCAAGAAACTCGAGGGATGCTCTTTTCAAATAAACTTAAATGCTATGGAATACACTTTGAATCAACTTTGTGTGAATTCTGGAGCCGTATCGTCTTTCCATACATCTTTATCTAACGCTTAGTCTTCAATTTTGTAATATGATTTTTCGATCAAAATATTTTTAATGTAGTTTTTAAACTTAGGAAATGATAAACTTAACATAATATGCTCCGGAATCTTATTGTAAAAACGTATACAGTTCCCCATAAAAGAGTTGCTTACCTTAGTTAAACGAAATCGTGGTACCATGTGTTTGGACTTAGCTCTAAGGTTAATATTATGGATATCTTCTTTTTTATTGAAATTATGTATATTTTTACGGGCATATAACATATTTGAGTAAATGTACTGTGATGCCACAGTCATTATACCAGCCTCCTTAAACTTTTCTCTGAGAGAAACCCGAGAGCTGAGACGGTAGGTACACAGAACGAATCGTTAGTTTTTGCAATACAAATATGGTTTGAATATCTGCCGATTTACCCCACATGAGAATCCCGTAGTAAACGGCATTATGAACAGCACGGCATTGTTAGAGATATTATCTTTATTACAATAAATACATAATATTTTTTGGAATATACGGAGACGTACACACAGGTCAGTAGTTGGCCTGTCTATATTTCAGTGCAAACGAGAGTGATATTTAAAAGAGCTGTATCGCTAATGTGTTACCATGAATATATGGCCCTTATTTCGTCTCTATTTCTAGTTATATACACGATGGTATTTAAACACGAAACAAGACAGGTATTGAATACATAACACACATTATTATTACCAAAGAGACTGGTACACTAAGCAAAAGCTCGTGTTATGCGATGCCAGGTCGACCGAATTGAGAACCAAAGTTTTTTACCTATTTAGACTGCACGGGAAAATAGCTTTTTCGACATTAAAAAATAGGAATTCAACTTATTATTTCAATTGATAATGAAAACAGAAGATACCGGTAGTGAACTATGGGGCCGGATACACGAAGACTAAAAGCTAGATAAAAAAAATTATAAATTCCACTGATAGAAAAAAGTCATATAAAATCCCGCCAAATTTTAATTTTTTACTACGTTCAACTACGGATAAAATCAGTTTCATTCGGTTGTTATTAGAAAAGTTTCAATAAAATGTTCTCTCTCGTGTTCAGTATTAAATGCGTCAGGGACTATGAGCTTATTTTACAGTAAGATCGTATATCTGATTTCTAAAAGGCAAAGTTTAAATGCGTGCAATGAATTTCTCCGCATCTACCTCACACGCTTCAAAGCCTACGCAACTACGATACCGTTTCGCCTTAATGAAATACTCGAGAAATTGGGTTCTAAGCTTGATAATTGGACTAAGGTTGTTTATGAATTTTAAAGAGGGTACAAACCGCGGAAATGGCACGTGCTAAATTAGAGGTGAACAACACCAAAACCTGAACAATGAAATGCACCACGTCATTTCACGTATCCGCATTAATTTAACCTTTTATCTATCCCATAGCAGCCATAGGTTGATTAATGAATCATGTTCATGTTCAGGAATGGTACCAACCAGTGCCGGGTCGTTTTTTTATCAGACCGAGGCGTATCACGAATACTCTGACCTATTGAGAAACTATTAACTTGTATAGAGAATTTGTATTTGTATATGTACTTTTATCAATATTCTTTCAGTTTTTGTGTACCTAATTGACTTGACTTACCTACTGTGTAGTTATAGCGGAACATCCATGTAAAATAACCATTAATATCATATTAGAACTGAATAGTTCACTAATGGACTCGTTCAAAAAACGACGCCAACTCGCTACATTCGACGGTAATGACCTGGCTTGTTTTATAGCCTCAAATTTTTCTTTTTCATCAAATTATCACTCGATTATCTTCGATCCAATCTTTGATGTTGGACGGAAAAAGTTTTTTTCTCTATGGGCCCACATGAACAGGACGATGTGCCTTCACGATCCGTCGATTCAGTCTGATCGAAACGACGAATCGATAGTGTGTGTATGCGGTTAACCGTTAACGATTAACTTGAAAGCCAAGGAAGGGAAGCGAGAAATCGATACGATTATCGTGACGATCGTTCGAAACGAGGTATCGTCTGTATATCGGGGTCTTAAAAAAATTTAGAACAGTTTGAAAATCGAAACGACGAGCGACAAAATCTTTTTTTTTAAATCATTAATTTTTTTCAGAACAAAGTATGTTGTTTTTAGAACATAGATACCGCCGTTATGTGTAACGTAAGTTAGTATGTAACACTTCCGTTTCCTTTATGTTGTCGCTTTTTACGACATTTATAAGAAAAAAATGTAAACCCTTGGCAAAGGTTCTTGTAATGCAATAATACCTAACTTCTGCCGCATTCCTATAGCGATAAAATAACGAAAAGTTATCCTGTCATAAGATAAAAACAGTGCTAGAGTACGCCATAAATAAAACAACTATACATCGGTCTAGTTTTTCGTAAAATACATCTTTCATTTCGTCAGTAACAGTCCATGGAAATACCAATTTGGTTTTTACGAGCACGTGCATTTCACGAATAAAGGGTGCATATTTGAGTAATTTCTGCACCCGACGTATATAGATTACGGAAATCCCATCAAAGGATATTTCTGCATAAAATTCTCATCAAAATTTTAAAATAGTAAATTGTTTTGACACAAACAAATGACTCGGACATGTAACTAATTTCCACGGATTATCCGTTTTTGTATTTTTAACCGACTTAAAAAAAAGGAGGAACTCAATTCCATTGTATTTTTTTGTGTGTCTTAAGCGATTACTCCGACATTTATGTATATTTGTTTATTTGTATGTATATTTGTTTTTAAAACAAACCAACGTTTCGGGCCCTTTGCAGGTCCCATGGTCACGGTTGGTCATACGCGATTTAAATCCGGAAAAATAGTTTCATTTCCTATTATATTATATATTATAACCTATCTGCAATACCAACGGAAAATAAAAAAAGTTGAAATTGTTTTTAGATGGTCTTATTTGTACTCTGTTATACCCTGATTCACGGTAAATTATATACTTACTAAACAAGCAGAAAAAATTAGACAATTCTGTGCACGAAACGTAAAGCCTATTTTCATGTGACATGAAACCATGAGAACTGGAATTTTATTTCCTTGTCATTCCTTTCATGTCATAGTATAAAAATTCCACTACATATCCAATTTAAACACGTTTTATGGCTTACCAAGAGGGTTAATATGGATCAATAATCATATGGGATAGTTTTTATATCTGATCACACGAAGTAACATGACGAAGTAGGCATGCTCAAGAAAAATCAAACTCTAAACTATAATTGATAGATTGCACATTGTTTGCGCCATTTCTGAGCTACTTTATTATATACCCGTTCGTGAATTATTTACAATAATAAACATAGTAGTATTTGATAATTATTATCTCAAAATTACGAGAATTGGCTTAGAAACAAAAGTTATTTACAAATTACACGAAAGGGGTCAAAAGTTACGAAAAACGAAGGAAATGTAACCATCTGATGACACTGCTCTACATGCTGAATAAACACTACAATATTAATTGTAACTTACTGCTTCTCCAGGATTCTCTTACGGTACTCATTTTATAAGTAAATTAAACCATAATATCATATGTTATAATTCCGGTGCTGTAATTATTATAATTCTCAAATAAAGGTCATTTAAACCACACTAATAACAGCGTCCTATCGAAATCGTGCGTTACGAGTTAGTTAAGCACATTTATCATTTAGTCATACTGTTCTGGTGATGCACAGATGTTTTCTGAACGAGACGTTTGTTCTGTGTATTTTATAAATTGTGAAAGGTGACGAAGAAATGTGTACAAAGTACTTACAAAGAGTGCTATGAAGTATATTTTATCGGTTAGTTCTTTCACGGAACGCAATTAATATATTTTTTATAATATATTGTGACGGGACAAACTAGTAGGTACCTTACTGCGTCTGGTGGTAAGTGATCAATCCATAACAGTGCCACTCAAAGCTGTGTTTTTACGGTTACACATGGTGACTTTTATCAGTGATGTAAACGCGCGTTCGTGAAACGAGCGATTGCATCGATACAAACGCGCGATATCATCGATGCAAACGCACAACTGCATCGTTGGAACGCGCAAGTGCTACGATGTAGTCGCTTGTTTTGAATGTTTTTGTGCTCATGCAAATTGTTTTGTTTTTTGTAAGTTCTAAAGTGAAATAAATAAATAAATTCATTATAAACGTGTATCGCGTTTGCACCGCGTTAGCATCGCTATTGCAACGCGTTTGTATCGCTGCTTAAGTCGGGTGTGTGTGTAAAGGTAGACAGTTAGCGACTGCATCGCGACTTTTTTTTATTATAGAAAGATAAGTGCGCATTTGACGTCCATTTCACCTAATGGAAAGTGATGATGAGGTTTACAATTTAGCATCACCTAAATAATGCCTATTCACTCTCGCCTTGAAAAGGTCCAAGTTATAACGTTCAAGGAACAAGTCTGCAGGCAGGGAATTCCACTCAATAACCGTTCGCCACGCAAATGTGTAAGCGTAACGCTTCGTGCGAATCTTTGGAATATTCTTTTTTTATAATATCAAGAGACGGGACGATCAAGTCGTGCGTCTGATGGTAAGCTACACGCCTGTCCATAACAGTTGCAGTGCCACTCAGAGCTTCAAATCGCAAAGATCTGAGGGGCACTGACACTGCGCCCTGAGACATAAGTTGACAAGACTCATGTGCCTGTAATTTTACCAGCGCCCTTACCCTTCAAAACCGGAACTCAGTAATGCTAACATTACTGTTTGGCGGCAGAAATAGGTAAGATGGCAGTATTTCCCTGGACGATCTCTTTCAGGAGGAGCTCTACAGCTTACAAAAATTTATATTTATATTATTCGCAACACAGGGGTGGAACCCAAGCCTACGTCAAACCCCGTGATGGGAAGGGGAAGGCGGAATTAAATCGTGTAATTCCATCACATACTCTCCATGATATACCCTGTAGAATCGCTGCAGACGCGTTACTAAAAGTCGATGTGTGTAATTACAGACTCTTAATGTTCCAAGTAACAAAGATCGGTAAAGCTTTTTGCTATTTCTAACATTTTTAGTACCTACTCTTACTTCTATTAATCCCGTAGAGACTTTTGATCCTTACCAGAAACAGGATCGATTGGCATGAAAAAAAGCTTTTTCGAAATCTGTGAATTCCAATTCAAATGACTTCAAAATTCATAGGCAGTCTTCTAAGACTGTTTTCCTGTAGGTGACAGTTATGATAACTGCCATTACTGACCCGTCTCGTATTTCCTCCCTGTATACTACCTAATCTAGACAGGAGTTAGATATTCATGTCACACCCTTTCTCTGACATTTTTAGTTCAGACTGACCGATGGCCGCCCTACCACAGTAAAGTTTAATAAAACACATTTTCCCGCCTCTATAAAGGAAAGTATCTCAATGGCGTGAAAACTACTTCCTACATAAATTACATGCGTACCGAATCAGGACGAAGAATCATATTTTAACAAATTCGTAAAGGAGGTAACTGAACAGAAAGCATTCCTATCCTGTAGGCTGTAGAGTAATTATAATAATACGAACATTGCCCTCGGGTGATACGCCCAGTGCCCTAATTTTACTATTCAAAAAAGTAGACACGCACGCAAGTGCTCTGAAATGTGTGGTACAAGATATAAGCTGAAGATTGAGCTTTGTTTAAAAGCAATTAAACTATTTTTTAACCAACTTCAATTAAAGGAGAAGGTTCGCAATTCCATTGCTTTTTTTGTGTATGTTACACGATTGCTCCGGCATTTATAAAGCGATTTTGATGTTTCTTTTATGTTGGAAAGAGGATGGCTACCTCAGTATTAGGCCCGTTTAAATTTGAAGAACATATTCTACCTCTAAGAGTAGCAAATTAGGGGATAAACCAGGTTTATTGGATTTCAACCCCTTTCCAAGCCGTTGCCATGGTTCCTGTAGGTAAAGTAATGAACCCTGCGCGCGTCAGGCGCGCGTTTCAGTGTGACAGGGCTCATATCTGTAAGTGACAAAATTGTTTTTTGAAATAATCATAAAAACCATAACCCCGTTTTCAGAATATTTAAATTATTCAATGATATTTATTATTATATTAAAAGAGAATTTTGTTCACTATTTTTTGCTATATAAAATGGTTGTTTGACCATTTGTCACTGAGCCGCGTTTTTGTTAGTGGACGGCAGATATAAACTCGTACACTAAGCTCGTACATTACAAAATTCCAGCGCCCGGAACGCTTCCGCCTCTGTGTCCAGAGCATAAATTTATACAAATTATTAAAATAAATAATGATATACATACAACATATTTCATTGTAATATGTTATTTCGTATTATAAATATAGGTTATGTTCTCGTCACGTTCGCTATTTTCTATACGTCACACCACGATTTTATAAATTGAAAGAGCAACAGAACAACAAAGAAAATATCCAAGAACGAAATATCAGAATATTTAATCGTCATAAAGCGAAAGTGACTGATTTCACTGGAGTGTGCCGACTTTTATTATTTATACAGCCGGAAATGAACTTTGGAATTTTAAATAAAAGAAATATTACACCATGTTGTTGTTACTATCAGCAAATTCGAAGCGTTACCTACCTCCTTGAGGGTTGGGACAATGGTCAGATCGGCAGCACGTTTTTCTCAATCAATTGGGTATAAATTCGTATTCATTTCGAATCCAAGAGTATACAAATCTAAAAAAAACTAGAACCCACTTCGAATTTCGAATCCAGGAAAATACGAATATCGCTTGTACACCTAGAGATAGAATGACCCCTGATGACATTTCGAGCCGTCATTTCTCAGATTCGGAACGAATCCAAATCGGAAGCAGTGCGCAAATGCGTTGAAGGCATAACGATTTCCCGCGTAAAAAATTCAGAAAATTGTTAGAACAAAAATTTAAAGATCTGGCAGTTACGGCTAATAATTGGTTTTGATCTGTCCCGAAAGACGAAAATTTTTAAATTGTTTTGTTATTTGCTCGGCTCGATACTGTTCCAATTTCAAAAAATGCTCTTGTTATATGGTTCCTTATTAATCGCAGTTTACATGTAATAATACCGAAGTTTTAATCTAAGAGTGATTACACACGGTGATTTTTAGCAACAATGCAAACACGAGACTGCATCGATACAAACGCGCGATTGCATCGATGCAGATGCGCGTGTGCATTGATGCTTGACGAAAGGTAGACGATAAACGACTGCCTCGCTACTGCATCGCGTGTGCATATCGTCGCTAAAAGTTGGCATGTGTAACCGCTCTAAATGTTTAATTATTAACTTGTAATTATGTTTGTTTAACCATTAGTTTAATGATGCTGAAAAATCAACCAATCATGAAATATTCTTCCAAAGTTCAGTTAAGAAATTGTGTTTTATTTCAGAGGGAATGCATCTCCGTCCACATCGGCCAAGCCGGCGTCCAAATCGGCAATGCTTGCTGGGAGCTCTACTGCCTCGAGCATGGCATCCAACCTGATGGGCAGATGCCATCAGATAAGACCTTGGGCGGCGGAGACGATTCGTTTAATACCTTCTTCAGTGAGACTGGTGCTGGCAAGCATGTTCCCAGAGCAGTGTTTGTGGATTTGGAGCCAACTGTTGTCGGTAAGTGGGTTCTAATAACTTCTTTATAAACTGCGGTATTATTAACATATTTGTTTGTCTTCTACTCGCCTTTGTTAAAGAGAATAATAACAAAATTATGAACGAATATTAAAAAAAAAGTAATATTATTTTATTGAATATCATGATGTTTTTGCCACTATGATATTAATATTATTTTTGTGAAAATAGTGTCTGTAGTTCTAGTTTTTCTAGTTCTCAGTTAAATAGAACTGTTGCCCCGGTGAGGCATCAGATTCTGGTTCAAGTCCGGTCAGGTCGAAGGAATTTTTCATTGTGAACTCCGATCTTTGTATTAATAATAATATATAGTTAATACTTATTCAGATTGGCAGATGTTAGTATGTATTTTGAAGAAGTGCAGGTTTTATCACAATGTTTTCCTTCATCGAAAAGCTCATGATAAATTTCAAATTAAATATCGCACATAAATTCCAAGAAACTCAGAGGTGCGAGCTCGGATTCTCACCCATGACCCTTTGCTTGAGAGGCAGTAGGTAGCTCAACTAACCATTAAGCTACCACGGTTTTGCTTCCTTCCCTCAAGATATGATACGAGTTGTTCAATTATTAACATGGGTAAATGGCTTTGATTTTAGGATAAAACAAATACTATCTACCTTCTGAATACTTATCTCTCTAAACCATAGCTTCCCAAGGTGCCCCTAACTGGGCGCTGAAGAGTCCTAGGCTATGGTAGGTGCTTCGGAAGCAATTGGGGGGCGTTGATGCTACCGCCCCCCTAAGAATCATCAGCTCCCACTGGGGGCGGTAGGGACCACTTTGGGAAACTATTTAAAAAAAATAAAACCTGCATTATTTGTACAAACTACACTACATATACGATATATTTTCTTTTCCTTATTATTTTTTGTGGTGGTGGGCGTTGAAATTTTTTTATCTTGCCTTAAGTGGGCGGTGAGCCAAAAAGTATGCTCTAAACTCTTATCGCGAAGTGAAAAGGATTGATTGTCATTGGTTAAGAACGCTTTTTGTGGTAAAATTATCGCAAAACTGAATAGCTATTTTCATTTAGTCGTTTTCAAATTGCTATGGCAAAAGTTTAAACTTAACCATAGAACTGCAGGTGTATTAGACCAGTCGGTCATTGAACTGTACGGTCCGTTATTACTTACCTCGAACGTGTCATTATATCTGAGCTAACCGACACTAGCTTAGATATCTAGCTCAGTGTTTAGGCCGAAAAATTGAACGTATTATTCGAGGTAGCTGCTCTATAATTAAGTACTGAAATAACCTATCATAATCCGATTAATCGAACATTATACAGTACAGTTGATGCTCTAAGATACCTAACCTTCTAACCGACCGTTTGGTTCTGAGTAGATAAATGCGAAGAAAAGTTTTAAACAAACTGAACCTTCTACTGTTACTAAAAAGCGGAAGTACTTACAGTTTTTTCGTAGGACTCTAATTTGCACAAATTCTTGATTGTAATATTATTAAATTTATTGAATATCACAATGTTCTACTATCATGATATTCATTTATTTTTTGTGAAATTATTCCACTAGTTTGTTATAATTGTTAATGCAAAGGTCAAAGAAAATAATTCATTAATAATATTACAATACCTTCAGCGACATCTCTAGTCAGCCACTAATAGTTGTAAAAACTTTCATAGATTTCTCATTCAAGTCGTTAAAAAACCAAAAGTAAAGATCTGCATCAAACACACAAAAATTCGTATGGTCTGGTGGGTCGTTCCGTAGCTCAGTTGAGAAAGCGTCAGCCACGGTATGGTGAATGTGCTGGTTCGAATCCAGCCGGATCGAAAATTTTTCATTGTGTCCGATCGTTATATGAATAATATGATAATTCCTAAGATAAGTCCTTGATTGTTTGCTAAATATGATTAATTTTGTCGGTATGTTCTGTGTTTATTTTCCAGTACATACAACTCACTTTAACGCAGCTAGGTAAGTTAGAATTAAAACTGTAATTCTACAGAAGCTAACTAGCTTCTATTCGCTGCAACTGCATTTCTTTTTCGGAACTCTTATTATTTCCCTTTATTTATATTCACTTCTCTTCTTCAGGCTACAATCACTCTCTACTGTGTTGACCTCCGCGTTCTTTCGCCATAACGCCACGTCCTTTTCAACCGTGGGCTATTTGCATCCAGTCTTTGCGTGCGTCACTAATGTCTACTGATGTTTATCTGCCTACTAGCTTGGCGAATATTGGTGTCTCTCGGCCATCTTTTTTATCACTAAACAACAAAGGCACAACTACCTACATTTCAATTTTAGGTCGTTGATTCCAAGTTACCCAATTTTAGTCCATTCCATTTCAAGCTTTGTTGATATACATTTCACAGAAATAACAATGCATAAAATATAGATAAGATTATTACAACGAAAAGTAAATTGCCGCATGAATATTCGAAGAAAGTAATATCGAACATAACGCAATTAGGTTTCTACGATTAGTATCATTAAACAGACTAACATTTTCGGGTCATGGCGGCATAAGATATAGGAACAATAGTCTAGAAACTAGGCACTTACAAACTTTCATTTTTATTTATTCTAAATAATAGGGCTGTTTAATAAGACTTCTTTGAGTAGAACGATAAGTTCTATATGCCTATAAGTAATATTTCGATTGAATAAAGAATTTTCTTCTCTAATCTCTATTACGAGAAAAAAAGCTAGTGTGAAACAGGTATCCTTAATTTTAATATAATTTTATTATAACATTAAAAACAACAGACTTCAGAAGTTTGCTTATCCACTTTCGTTGTGTTCGTTACCGCGGTCGCCTCAACGATAACTGAAACGCATATGGATGTCCTCGACAAAACAAATTATATGAACATATGAATAAATACAAGACAGTTGGCTGTACACTTTTAAGGATTTGCTTTCATCTGTCTGCAGTTTCCATAATTAGATCTGCTCTAGGTAATCATAACATTTTATTTTTATTGGAATTGCGTCTAAGTGTCATGTCTTGTACACATATTTTGTATCTGTTTGGGTTAAACGTAGTACAAAAGCACACTTTTGTTTTTTTGTTTTGTTTCCCTTCAAACATTTATTTTACTCGTTTTTTTAATCCGCTTTTTTTGTGAAAATTATTATTACTATTTTTTTTCTTCTTTACTTTCGCACTCCTCATAGATAGCTTAATTACTAGTCTGTGCTAATTTTAATCCATAAATTACATGTTACACAAACGTACGGTCTCACGTTCAAACCAACTTTGCACAGCATATACTGAACTCAGAATCCTCGCCACACATCTGTGACCATAGTTTTGTGTTTAGTTACTATTTATATTTTACATTTATCATTTGGCAAATACATAGACTTTGGAATTTCAATTTGAATTTATTGAAATCGGTTAACGGAAACTGGGTGAAATTCAATAAACCGGATTTATCCCCTAATTAGCCGCCCTTAGATGTCGAATATTTTCTTCAAATTTGAGTGAGATCACTAACTCCCTTTCCAACAAAAAAAAAATCATCGAAATCGGTTCATAAAAATTCAGAGTAATAGCGTAACATACACACACAAAATACAGTCGAATTGAGAAAAGAAAAACTCCTTTTTGAAAGTCGGTTGGGTGGGTTATATGCAATAAAATGCATTGACTTTTTTTTCACCAGATATCTGTTGAAAAAATGTCAATAGCTTGGATGTCGGCGACACAACGCTCAAGAAGCGGGGCCGGCGCTGGTGGAGTGTGACCGCGGTGACCGGCTGCACTAGCCAACCGTGACGTTTTGATCTCCATTTCTTTATACCCACTGTTGGTAGGCAAATAAACAACTACTTCTTTAATTAAATCACATAAAATCTTAAGTGCAATGACCTAAACAAAGACTGTTGCTAAAAAAATTTATCGTTGTAACATTTAAATTTATTGTTGTGTAGTAAGATTAGATTAGAAAAACGGCATTCAAAATTTCTTCCGAAAAATTTTTTTTTTCGGCTAAAGTTATTCAGCTCCATAAACGCTCAAGTGCCTATTTCAAAATTTGATTGCACCTTTTTATTACATCCTGTATGAACGGAGAGAACTAAACTACCTCCTTGTTGAATCCCCGAATAAAAAAGTCGTTAATGAGACCTACGAAAGCAAGAAGGGTGGTTTTTTCTGTATATCACTGGCATCAATATTTCACACGCTTCCGTGCAAATATAGACCTACAGACATATTATTAATATTTCATAGAGTTTCTTCAATAAGATTCCGATGAGGCGTCCTCTATACATCGATAATCCATTTCCATATATTTCCCTGCACTGAGTGCGAAAGCGTGAAATGCTAAACAGAATCGATTTGTTATAACTTGATTAGCAACTGTTTTTTTGGGATATTATCTTGGAAATAGTGATTGTTACAGTGCGTACTGTAGTGTACAAGGTGGAGAATATCTTTCGTCGTTACATCTAAAGATTTTCCCTATGCATTAGGCATGGTTAATAAAATTGTTGTTCTATTGTTTAGCCGACTTCAAAAAAGGAGAGGTTCTCAATTCGACTGTATGTTTTTTTTGTATGTATGTTACGCGATAACTCCGGTACTCATGAACCGATTTTCATGATTCTTTTTTTGGAGAGGGGGTACTTCCATAGTGGTTCCATTTCATTTTGAAGGAAATGGGACCACTGGGACATGGGATCACGCATGAAGATTCATTTTTATAAATAGCGCCTAAATTTTCTTAAGGAGCAATTATTTTAATGGTTGAGTTTGCTACTTTTCCAATTCAAGGCGTTTTTCTCTCAATATTCTTTGAGTAGTGAGAACCGATTTTTATTATCTTCAGTGTCAAGTCCTGTATAGTCACGAATTTAAGGATATTTATTTAATTATTAAAAAATTTATTATTTAATTCCACTTTCGAGGTCTGTTTTTTTTTGTACTCTGTACTGAGATTATTATAATAATATTCTAGATGGTTGTGAATCCCCATCAAAATCAACTCCAATTTACTATAAAGGTGAATAAAGATCTGAAGGACACTGCCATTGCGCCTGTCAGTCACCCTGAGACATAAGTTGACAAGTCTCAGCAGCACCCTTACCCTTCAAAACCGAAATGCAATGATGTTCACATTCCTGCTTAGAATAGGAGCTTGAAATAGGAAAGGTGGCACTACTTCCCTGGATGAACTCTTTCACAAGGAGCTCTACTATTACAAACTCACAAGGAGCTCTACTGCTGCAAAAGTCCATTCAGCTGGTAATAGTTCTCATGCCAACAAAGATCTTGATGTTGTTGGCTTTTTAATACCATTTTCATCCAACAGGCGTCTTCAAACTTATTAATTTAAATCTTATATCTGTGTTACAGTGACTATAGCTTCCTAAACGAAACAATGACGGTGGTCTCTCAAATTAACGATCGGTCTGAATGAATTTCAAATATTGTCGTACCAAAAATTCTGCTACTTAGAAATTAGAAACATATCAAAGACAAATCATGGCATAAATATAAACTTACACATTTAGAGCAGAAACCATGACAACACTTCAACAACAAAAGAAACAACCACATGACTCACTTCCATGTCGAAGTATTCTTATCTTATTGTAGCCGTTGAGATCTTTTCATTTCAAAAATCAAACATTAAATCTTAATAAGCGCTAGGAATTGCAATGACTCTTGTACCGCAATTAGCTTGAAGTAGAGACGGCATACCTTTCAATTAAGTATATTAATTTCACTCAGTAAAAAACCTAAGTGCTTTACTCAGCCAATGCAATTTCCCGCTAGCCTGGTTTGACATGAGTTCTCACTAGTTTGTACTTGTACAACTTTGTTACACTTACTGAACCCCAAGCAATCTTCAAACTTTCAATCTGCGTATTTTACTTAACTAGTTGAGAGTATGTAACTAGTAGATACCTACTTCTATGTTAATAATAGTAAAATCGTCTCTATACTAAAACAAAGTGAAAAAATTATATAAAGAAAAGAGAAGAGAAGAAATTATATAAAGCAAACAGCCTTCTCAAACACAGCAAAGTAACATCTGTTCTGTCCCCCTCCATAAAGCGTGGCTGCATCTGGACTTAGTCATAAACGACATGAATTCAACAGTATTGATTGAAAGAACATATCAAAAATAACAAATAAATTATCATGAATATGTAATCACAAAAAGCGATGGCAGCGTAATGGTTTCACCTACCGACTCTCACGAACAGACTGCGGGTTCTAATCCGGGCTCGCACCTCCTAAGTTTCTTGGAATTTATGTGTGAAATTTAATTTGAAATTTACCATGAGCTTTTCGGTGAAAGAAAACATCGTCATGGAACCTGAACGTCGAAGAAGGTTCATAACCCTCGGAAAACGTGTGAAGTCCCCAGCCCGCATTGGGCCAGGGTGGCAGACTATGGCCTAAACTAAACCGTTGTCTAAGAGGAGAACCGTGCCCAATGGTGGGACGTACAAATGGGTTGATGACTATCATGTATTCACATTACTTCCGCTACAAAACAATTTGTTTTTTTATAAAAGGAATTTTTTCTGAGTGTTTTTTCTGAGTGTTCGATCTTTGTATTAATAATTATAACAAACTAG